>NW_016804869.1:46306-64678 GCF_001698545.2 Rhinopithecus bieti
TATGCAGCCATAAAAAAGGATGAGTTTGCATCCTTTGTAGGGACATGGATGCAGCTGGAAACCATCATTCTTAGCAAACTATCACAAGAACAGAAAACCAAACACCGCATGTTCTCACTCATAGGTGGGAACTGAACAATGAGATCACTTGGACTCAGGAAGGGGAACATCACACACTGGGGCCTATCATGGGAAGTGGGGAAGGGGGAGGGATTGCATTGCGAGTTATGCATGATATAAAGGATGAATTGATGGGTGCTAAGGAGTTGATGGGTGCAGCACAACAACATGGCACAAGTATACATATGAAACAAACCTGCACGTTATGCACATGTACCCTAGAACTTAAAGTATAATAAAAAAATAAATAACAAAAAATAAATAAGTTACCCAGTCATGGGTATGTCTTTATCAGCAGCATGAAAATGGACCAATACAGTAAACTGGTACCAGTGGATTGGGGAACTGCTGAAAAGATACATGAAAATGTGGAAGCGACTTTGGAATTGAGGAATAAGCAGAGGTTGGAACAGTTTGGAGGGCTCAGAAGAAGACAGGAAAATGTGGGAAAGTTTGGAACTTCCTAGAGACTTGTTGAATGGTTTTGACCAAAATGCTGATAATGATAGGGACAATGAAATCCGGGCTGAGGTGGTCTCTGATGGGGACGAGGAACTTGAGGAAGAGAGTAAAGGTGACTCTTGCTATATTTAAGCAAAGAGACGGGCAGCATTTTGCCTCTGCCTTAGAAATCTGTGTAACTTTGAACTTGTGGTCTACGATTTAAGGTATCTGGCAGAAGAAATTTCTAAACAGCAAAGCATTCAAGATGTGACTTGGGTGCTGTTAAAGGCATTCAGATTTTAAAGGGAAGCAGAGCATAAACATTTGGAAAATTTGCAGCTTGATGATGGGATAGAAAATAAAAACCTTTTGCTGAGGAGAAATTCAAGTTGGTTGCAGAAATTTGCATAAGTAACAAGGAGTCAAATGTTAATTGCCAAGAAGATTTTTAAAAATGTCTCCAGAGCATGTCAGAGACCTTTGTGTCAACCCCTCTAATCATAGACCTGGAGGCCTAGGAGAAAAAAAAATTGGTTTCTTGGGCTGGGCCCAGGCCCCCCTGCTGTGTGCAACTTTTGTTGGTGTCCTGTGTCCCAGGCACTCTAGCCATGGCTAAAAGGAACCAAGGTACAGCTCGAGCCATGGCTTCAGACGGTGCAAGCCAAAAGCCTTGGCAGCTTCCATGTGGTGTCAAGCCTGCAGGTGCACAGAAGTCAAGAATTAAAATTTGGAAACCTTTGCCTAAATTTTGGAGGATGTATGGAAATGCCTGGATATACAGGCAAAAGTTTGCTGCAGGGCAGCACTCTCATGGAGAACATCTACTAGAGCAGCATGGAAGGGAAATGTGGGGTTGAAGCCGCCACAGAGTCACTACTGAGGCACTGCCCACTGGAGCTGTGAAAACAGGGCCACAGTCCTCCAGACCTCGTAACGGGAGATCCATTGACAGTTTGCATCGTGCACCTAGAAAAGCCACAGACACTCAATACTGGCTGGTGAAAAAAGCTGGAAGGGAGGCTGTACTCTGTAAAGCCACAGGAGTGGAACTGCTCAAGACCATGGGAACCCACCTCTTTCATCAGCATGAGCTGGATGTGAGACATGGAGTCAAAGGGATCATTGTGGAGCTTTAAGATTTGACTACCCCACTGGATATCAGACTTGCATGGGGCCTTTAGCCACTTTGTTTTGGTCAATTTCTCCCATTTGGAATGGGTGTATTTATCCAATGCTTGTACCCCCATTATATCTAGGAACTAACTAACTTGTTTTTGATTTGACAGGCTTATAGGAGGAATGGACTTGCCTTGTCTCAGATGAGACTTTGAACTGTGGACTTTTGAGTTAATGCTGAAATGAATTAAGACTTCGGGGGACAGTTGGTAAGGCATGATTGGTTTTGAAATGTGAGGGCATGAGATTTGGGAGGGGCCAGGGGCAAAATAATATGGTTTGGCTGTGTCCCACCCAATCTCATTTTGAATTGTAGTTCCCATAATTCCTACATGTTTTGGGAAGGAAACAATGGCAGATAGTTGAATAATGGGGAGCACTTTTTCCCATACTGTTCTCGTGGTAGTGAATAAGTCTCATGGACTTGATGGTTTTGTAAGGGGAAACTCTTTCACTTGGTTCTCATTCTCCCTTGTCTGCAGCCATGTAAAATGTGTTCTTCACCTTCCAGCATGATTGCAAGGCCTCCCTAGCCACGTGGAATTGTGAGTCAATTAAATCTTTTTTTCTTTATAAATTACTCCGTGATTGGTATGGTATGTCTTTATCAGCAAACACGAGTGATTTTTAAATGCAAAAGAAAATATATAGCATGGAAGGGAAATATTCAGATGTGATGATTGTTAAAGTTTTGCATATGATGGTCAGTGAAGACTCACAGAGAAGATGACATTTGAACATATATTTGAGAAATCTGGTGCCATGATCCAAGAAGATAAAACAGAGTGGTGAGAAGTGTTCAGATTGTAATATGATTAAAGGCAAAGTCAGTGGGGTTTGTAGACAAGTGGATAAGCATGTTAGGAATGAGAGAGACAGGAATTAAAGATAACCGCAAAATTATTTGGTCCAAGAAAGTAGAAAGATAAAGTTACCATTTATTTAAGATGAAAAAGATGCTAAGAATAGGTATAGGAACAAAAATGTGGATTTAAAAGTGTTACATTCCAATGCCTATAAGACATCAGATGAAAATGGAATAAAATCAGTTAAGTGTATGATTAGTGGAAGGTAGTCTGGGCTTAAAATATGTAATTGGTGATCTCTCGTATATCAATTATAATTAAAACCATAAAGTTGTAACAAAGACAAAAACATGGAGGAAATGAGCACAGATAAAGTAAAGAAGAGTGGCAAAGACTGAGTCCTCGGACATCTTTAACATTTAGAGGTTGGAACAATATTAAATGTGACTAAAAATAGCAAAGTGAAGTAGGGCAGCCAACAAATTGTGACAGTATGGAAGAATAGTGAACATAGTGTTTTATGGCTGAGAGTGATCAACTTGATCAGATGTTGTCAAGGGGTCTAGAAAAATAAAATTTGAGAATTGACAAATAGATTTAGTGTCATGGTGCCATAGATAAGCAATTTCATTGAAGCAATGAAGACCAAAACCTGACTAGAAAGGTGAAAGAGACAAAGGCAAAAAATGAATAAGAGAATAGCGGGTATAAATAACTATTTCAGGAAGATTTTCTACAGAAAGAAATAGAATAATGGAGAAGTATTATGACCTAAAGATGTAAAATTTAAATACGTTATTTTTAATGAAAATGACCATAGTCTTTGAGTGTTGTGATGGGCATATTCAGCTGGGGAAGGTAGGTGGAGAATTGATGATATTGGAGATAAAGGGGAGAGCTAAAGGAGCTGTTGAGTAAGAAAGCAGGATTAGTATCTAGTGTACAAATGCAGGTGTTCATCTTACATAGCAGTAAAAGTCATGTTTCCAAGAAGACGAGAAAGACAACAGAATATGTACATATAGTGGCAGGAAGGTTGATAGATGTGTTGATGAAAACAGATTTTTTTTTTTTTTTTTTTTTTTTTTTGCTCACTGCTTTTCAATGAAACATGTACTAGGTTGGTGCAAAAGTAATTGCTGTTTTTACCATTAAAGTTAATGATAGGAGAAGAGGGTTTGAAGGTGTCAGGAGAGAGAAAATACAAAATTGTCTTTTAGGAATGCAAAATTATGAATCAACAAAGGAATTTAGTATAACTGGAAGTAAACATGGGGCCCTTTTGTGATCATTAATATAAATTGAGAAGCATCAGTATGCCTGTACATGCCTCTGTGTGTGTGTGTGTGTGTGTGTGTTTTCAATAATGTTCATCTGGCTGTGGGTGTTTCAGAAAATGGTAGGGAGAGAAATCTATTAAATCAAAGTTATTATTTTCACAGAGAAGTTCAGTGAAAGACGTATTAGAGTCAAAGAGCTTGAGTATGTAAGCTAAGAAATGACTAAAATGATAAAACAAAGAAAAATAAGCTAGATTAAGAGGGAAGTGATAAAATGACAATGATGGGGACAGTACAAATTTGATAAGATTGATGTGTGGTATTTGTCAGTGGAGTATAAAAAGTGGAGTGAACTGAAAATATAGTGGTTGTTGTTCACAGTGGCTAAAACTGAGAATTTTGGAGATAAATTGACTTAACTGTTTTATGACCATGAGAGTAAGTGTTTAACTTGAAGGAATACATAATATTCAGAGAAACAAAAGAGAGATCAAGTAATTGAAAAAGTATTAGAAGGATCATCAATATGGATATCAATGTATTTTAAAATTAGGGCACAAATAGGTAAAATTTCTATGACTATAAGTCTCTAACAGACAAATTAAGGTAATATTTAAATAGTAAATGGCAGCAAGAAAGGTGATGATTGATATAGTTTAATGACAACAGTCAAAGCTGCAGTTTCAGAGAAAAGGCAGCAACAATGTACGGAAAAGAGGTCAGTCACCCATCTCCTACTCTGTTACTAGAAATACGAAGAGAGAGGGTAAAAAAATAGTCACTACTTCAGATGACAACAGTGTGTACCATGTCTCAGTACTAAGGCAATTTTAATAAATGTAAGAATTAGGAAAGAATTTCCCAAAAAAGGAGTGTGAGGTTATTAAGACATTTGTTAATGGATTGCAGAGTACACAAAAAATCTGTATGTTTTAGGAAGGGATCACAATATAAAATGGAAAAGTAAATGTACAGATCCTATGTAAATATTAGAATCTGGAGGTTGAAGGATTGCTGGTGAGTTCTAGATTTCTTGTGGTGACTAGCAAGTTCAATTCAATTCAACAAATACTTTTTGAGGCTCACCAACATGCTAGGCACTCTTCTCATCCATAAGAAAAACAAACACACATTATTACTTTAAGAATCTACAACCCAGGGCTAAAAGCTAAAATGAGATTAGACTTGATCTCAAGTGGAATGTTCATGAAGCTATGAGTTTAGAGGAAAGGAACAGAGGAGGATGACTATATGAAAATGCAGATTTTGTACCCAGTGTTTTACTCTTTCTATTGTTCATGTGAATTCCAAGTGAGAGGTTTTCTTTACCAGAGTGCCTAGATATTTGAAGTTCTCTTCTAATTTCCAAATAGAGCTAGTTCTGGCATTTTTTCAAAATTCCTTCTAATTGAGTTATGAAGATATTTTGTTCTCTGGAATCTGAATTCTGGGGACTGTACACATAGTGTCTCAATTTTAAACAATGTTATTTTAGTTATCAAATTGATTTAAAGGAGTCCCTATTAGATTAAGAGAACTAAAATATAGGATATATACATTGCAAGTAACTTTCCCTCTTTATTTGCCATCAAAAGAATTATTTTACATAAAAGAATGCTGTAGAATTAAAAAAATATATTTGGCTTTTTTAAATGTTACTAAATTTTTTTCAACTTCTATTTTAAGTTCAGGGTACATGTGCAGATTTGTTACATAGGTAAGCTTATGTCGTGGTAGTTTGTTGTACAGATTATTTCATCACCCAGGTATCAGGCCTAATACCCATTAGTTATTTTTCTTGATCCTCTCTCTCCTCCCATCCTCTACCCTCCAATAAGCCCCAGTGTGTATTGTTTTTCTCTATTTGTTCATGTGTTCTCATTCTCAATTGATCTTTTACTCCATGTTTTCTGCTCTGGTATTAAATATAGGATATTTTCTTTTTACTAAAATATATGTAAAACTTTTCTTCATACTTACATGTTTCTGTTTTATATTTTAACATTGAAAGAGCTTATCTACTGAACTTCATTTTAATATTGGGGAGTGAGTCTCAAATCTCCCTAACAAAGAAACTTGACAGAAGGACTTTGCATGTTATCTTCTGGGCATCTGAGGGCAAAGCCTGAAGCAGCTGATGACTTAATTAAAATGTCTTTGAAGTCTTATGTTTAATCTTCAAGAGTAAGGCAACATTTTTACCACAGTCTTGTAACATAGAAGTATCTTCAATGTAAAAGTAATTTTAAATAAATCAACATTAAATTTTAGAAAGATGTACCATATTTGTTCTTGACTGCAAGAATCAGATAATATATAAATTATAACCTGCAGTGTATTGCCAGTTATAAATTAAAATAAAAGATCATTAGGTAAGGATATAACTTTACTTATTGTTTAAACTTTATGGAATTTTAGAATATATGCAATAATATCCATAGATCTTATTATAGGTATATAATTTAATGAATTATTCATAGTGAACACCCTATTGTAACCACTACCAAATTAAACATATGATAGTTTATCATAATTGCAAAGTATCCTCCATGCAAGTTTCCAGTGGTTATCAATCCTAAAGATAACTACTGTTCTCGATTCTTACACCATAAACTAGCTTTGCTTAAATAGATACTGTACATTAAAAGTTTTTTCACCATGTACTCTTTTGAATACATCTTTTTTCATTGCATTTCATGCCTATGATAATTATTCATTATTGAGCCTCTTGATCTTCTCCATTACTGTGCAGTATTTCATGACTTCATTGCATAATGTATTTATTCATTTTACTCTTGACAGATATCTGGATTATTTCACTTTCAATCTCGAACAACAAATACTCCTGTAATCACTCTTGTATACACCTTTTGTTTCACTCATGTACATATTTCTGTTATACATGAGTGATGGTAACTGCTGAGTTATAAAGTATGCTTTAGTAAATACTGCCAAAGGTCCAAAGAGGCTGAGTTCATTTATATTCCTACCAGTAACATATCATTTAATTTAATGTGACGGTTAACTTTATGTGTCAAATTTCCTAGGTAATGACACCTAGTTGTTCAGTCAAAAACGAGTCTAACTGTTGCTGTTAAGGTATATTTTAGATGTGATTAATGTTTGAATAAGTAGGTTTTGAATAAAGCAAATTACCCTCCACAGTGTAGGTGCACATTATCCATTAAGTTCAAGGCCTTAACCAAAAAGACTGAGGTCCCCTGGACAAGAATGCCTGCTCTCCAAATATTAGATTGCCAGGCCACACTATAACATAAACCAAATCTCTCTTTCTCTCTCTCCAACACCACACACACACACACACACACGCACACGCACACACACACACTTTATTGGTTCTTTTTCTAGAAGTGTATTAACTGACGAATGCACTTCGCATTGTCATTTGGTTTTTGACTGTAGACATTTTCTGGGTGCTATTGTCTGAAAGTTTGTATCTTCCCCATATTCATATGTTGAAATCTAAACCCCCCAAATCCATATATTAATAGTATTGGAGGAGGGGCCCTTGGTAGGTGAGAAGATTATAAAGCCAGCCTTCATGAAAAGAATTAATACCCTTATAAAAGAATCTTGAGAGAACTCCTTCAGCCCTTCCACCAAATGATTACACTAAGAACCAGAAATCTCAGGATACCGTATCTGTTGGTACTTTAATCTTGGACTTAAAAATGTCTATTCATTATAAGCTAACCTGTTTATGGTATTTTGTTATAGCAGTCTGAAGGGACTAAAACAGTGGATATCCAGTGTTAGCTCATGATTTTATTTTTTAACTTTCCTGGTAATCACTGGTCATTAGAGAAATGCAAATCAAAACCACAATGAGATACCTTCTCATGCCAGTTAGAATGAGGATCATTAAAAATTCAGGAAACAACAGATGCTGGAGAGAATGTGGAGACATAGGGATGCTTTTAAAATGTTGGTGGGAATGTAAATTAGTTCACCTGTTGTGGAAAAATAGTGTGGCAATTCCTCAAGGATCTAGAACCAGAAATACCATTTAACCAAGCAATCCCATTACTAAGTGTATACTTGAAGAATTATAAATCATTCTATCATAAAGGCATATGCACACATGTTTACTGCAGCACTATTCACAATAGCAAAGACTTGGAATCAACACAAATGCCCATCAATGATAGACTAAAGTTGTGTACCTTTTTTTTTTTTTTTAAAATATATATATATTTTTTTAATTATGCTTTAAATTCTGGGATACATGTGCAGAACCTGCAGGCTTGTTACATAAGTATACACATGGTGGTTTGCTGCACGCATCAACCTGTCAACATTAGGAATTTCTCCTACTGCTATCCCTCCTACTGCTCCCCTGGCCCCACCACCCTCTGATAGATGTTCCCCTCCCTGGGTCCATGTGTTCTCATTGTTCAATTCTCACTTATGAGTAAGAACATGTGGTGTTGGGTTTTCTGTTCCTGTGTTAGTTTGCTGAGAATAATGGTTTCCAGCTTCATCTATGTCCCTGCAAAGGACATGAACTCATCTTTTTTATGGCTGCATAGTATTCCATGGTGTACATGTGCCACATTTTCTTTATCCAGTCTATCACTGATAGGCATCTGGGTTGCTTTCAAGTCTTTGCTGTTATGAATAGTACTGCAATGAACATACGTGTGCAGGTGTCTTTATATTTGAATGATTTATATTCCTTTGGGTATATACCTATACCCAAAGGTATAGGTATTCCTCAAGGATCTAGAACCAGAAAGTTGTTTAGTGGTCACTTAAATAATATCTTTTCTGAAGCGACTTTCAAGTCTTTTGACTACCATATGTAAAATCTGGCTGCTTTTGTTATATATCTGTAGATATACATATATCTATAGATATGGTTGATTCCATATCTTTGCTGTTGTGAACAGTATTGTGATAAATGTATGATGTGGGTATTTTTTTAATCTAATTATTTCTTTTTCTTTGGATATATACCCAATAGTGGGATAGCTGGATCGAATGGTAGCTCAATTCTTAGTCCTTTGTGAAATCCCATATTGCTTTACTTACATACTTTTAGTACATTTACATTTAATGATCATGCTCAATTTAGTTATTAATTCAAACAGCATGTGTATAGATGTTTTAAATTTTATATGATAATCTTTGAATAATATCTAGTTTTATTTTTTCTTGCATAATATCAATAAATAATGTCTAACCATCATTTCTTAAGTCTCTCTCAACCCCCTTTCAGCCATTACTTTTCTTTGAGAATAATTTAATATCCTGAGTTTTAAATGTAAGTATTGCTATGCCTAATTTGAAATTCAAATAAAAGGAACAGCACAGGATACTGTGTTTTGTGTCCAACATCTTTCACCCAACATTATGGTTATGAGATTTTTTGAAAATATCGTTGAAGTTGTATTTCATTTATAATCATTATAGTATAATATTCCATTGTGTAAACAGACCATAATTTTCTGTTCAATTGTATTTTCCCCTATTATTTTTAGCTGACATGTAATAATTATACCTATTTATGGGATACAGAGTAATATTTCAATAGATATACACAATATGCAATTACCAAATCAGGACAATTAGCATATCCATCACTTCAAACATTTGTTATTATTTTGTGTTGCGAACATTCAAAATTTTCTCTTCTAGCTTTGTGAAAATATATACTACATTATTCACTCTACAGTGCTACAGAACACTAGTATTTCTACCTCAAATCTAGCTATAACTTCGTATCTGTTAACCAACTTCTCTCTATCCTTTCCTTTCCCTTACCTTCCCCAGTCTCTAATAACCACAATTCTACTCTCTGCATCCATGAGTTCATTTTTTTTAGCTTCCACATATCAGTGAAACATGTGGTATTTATTTTTCCGTACATGAGTTATTTAACTTAACATAATGTCCTCCAAGTTCATATATGTTGCCATGAACAACAAGATTGCATTCTTTTTTGTAGCTACATTATATTGTGTTGTGTATACATACCGCATTTTCTTTAATCATCTGTTGATTCCATATGTCAACTATTGTAGGTAGAGCTGCAATAAACATGGGGCACAGGTATCTATTTCATATATTGATTTTCTTTCCCTTGGAAAAATCCCCAGTACTGGGATTTTTGGGTAATATTGTAATTCTATTTTTAGTTTAATAAGAAACCTACATGCTGTTTTCCATAAGAACTATCCTAATTTATGTCCGCACCAACAGTATATAAGAATTCCCTTTCCCTGCATCTATGCCAGCATTTGTTTTGTTTTGCTTTTCTTTTTAATAATAGCCATTCTAACTGTGATGAGATGGGATCTCACTGTGGTATTGTTTTGTGTTTACCTGATGATTAGCGATATTGAGCAGTGTTTCATGTACTGTTTGTATGTCTTCTCTTGAGTAATGTCTATTCAGATCATATGCCCAGTTTTTCATCAGATTATTTACTTTCCTGCTCTTTTCCATTTTGAGTGACTTGTTTATTTTTTTTTTTTTCTCTAATTGCCCCAGCTTAGACTTTTAGTACTATGTAAAATAAAAGTGATGAAAGTGGCCATCTTTGTCTTGTTCCAGTTCTTAGAATAATATTTTTCAGCTCTTTCCTATTCAGTATGATTTTAGCTGTGGGTTTTTCACATACAGCCTTTATTGTGTGGAGGTATGTTCCTTCTAAATCTAATTTTTTGGGAGGTTTTATCATGTACAGATGCTGAATTTCATCAAATACTTTTTCTATATTTGTGAAAATAATCATATAATATTTGTACTTTATTATTTTGATGTGAAGTACTACATTTATGGATTTGCAGATGTTGAAAGTCTTTGTATTCCTGTGAAATATTCCAATTGGTCATCACATATTATCTTTTTTGATGTGTTGCTGGATTTGGTTTTTCCGCAATTTGTTGAGGATTTTTGCATCCATATTTATCAGGGATATTGGCCTGTCATTTTCTTTTCTTGTTTTGTCCATGTCTTGTTTAGGTATTAGGGAAATGCTGGCCTTGTAGAGTGATTTAGGAAGAATTTTCCCTTCAATTTATTGGAATATGTTGAGAGGAATTTGTGTTAGTTCTTCTTTAAAAGTTTGACAGAAACCATCAAGTTCTGGGCTGTTCTTTGTTGGAAGACTATTAATGATTCAATTTTATTACTGGTTATTGATCTTTTCTAATTTTTTATTTCTTCCTTTTTCAATATTGGTAGATTACATGTGTCTAAAAATGTATCCATTTCCTCTGGGTTTTCCAATTTATTGGCACATAGATGCTCATAATTGTCTCAAATGATCATTTGCATTTCTGTGGTATCAGTTGTAATGTCTTCTTTTTCATTTCTGATTTTATTTTGGCGTTCTATGTTTATTTCTTAGTGTAGCTAACAACTTGTTTATCTTTTCAAAAAACATTTCTTGATTTGTTGACCTTTTGTATTTTTTGTCTCCATTTTGTATAGTTCTGCTCTGATTTTATTATTTCTTTTTTTCTTCTAATTTGGGATGTTGTTTATTCTTTCTAGTTTCTTGAAGTGTATCACTAGGTTTTTTGTTTGAAATCTTTCTACTTTTTAAAATGTAGACATTTATTGCTCTAAATGTGCATTTTAGTACTTTTTTTTCTGTATTCCATGGATTTTGTATGTCATTTTTCTATTTTTCTCTATTTCAGGATTTTTTAAATTTCCTTCTTAATTTCTTTATTGATCCAAAGGTCATCCAGGTGCACGTTATTTAATTTCCATGTGTTTGTGCTGTTTTCAGATTTTTTTCTTGTTATCAATCTTGTATTGTGGTCTGAGAAGATACTTGATATTATTTTGATTTTTAATTTTTTTTTTGCAATATGTTTTTGTACTAACCTATAAGATATTCTGTATAATGTTTCATGTATGGATAAGAAGAATGTGGATTCTGCATTTGTGGGGTGAAATGTTCTGAAAATGTTTGTTAGGTCCATTTGGTCTACAGTGCAGTTTAATCCTAATGTTTCTTTGTTCATTTTTTAAATAGATGATCTGCCAGTGCTGAAAGCGGGATAGTAAAATATCCAACTATTATTACACTGAAGTCTAACTCTCTCTTTATCTCTGATGGTATTTGTGATGGGAGCAGCTGCCAGGAGGGTGCTGGCTGCAGCTGGGGAGGCACGGCTGGTGTTGCAGGCTCCACAGGGCAATAGGAGCTGGGATCAGGCAGGAGCCCCTCCCGCTACTGAGGTGGTGTCCCAGGCACAGCAGCAATCACACAGCCACAGCTCCCTACCTGGGCATCCTTGAGCTCTCGGGGGCCTGGGAACCCCCTCTGCCCACACAGGGTCATAAGTGCCTGCTTCCTCTCACTGGCCTCTCTCCGCTCCTGGTGACTGCTCCAATTTTGGAGCAAAGTTGTTGCCAAGCCCAGGCACTGTCACAACCTGGCCAGGTGTGCACACACTCAGGGCAGCACTGACACGCTAGCACCCTCCCACCCTCATCTAGTCCCCTCCAGACCTTGGGTACTGACAAGTGTAGGAGGGAGGCCTGTGGGGTGCTGAGTGCAGCTCAGTGTGAGCCTGCAAGTGACCCTTAGCACAAACAGACTGCGTGCCATGGATGACATTTTAATGGCAGCAGGAGTCAGATTCCTGGACAGAAAGGGGTGGGTCCCCTGTGAAGTCCCACCTTCAAGTCAGTGTTCACCTAAAGGCCAGAGGCTAGGCTATCAGTTCCAGATGGAGTCCACGATCTGGAGTGAGAACTGAGGGTGCTTTTTTTTTGGACCCGCCTTTGACTGTTCATGGACCAATCAGCACACACTTCCTCCCTTCTGAGCCCGTAAAAATCCTGATCTCTGCTAGACTCAGACAGACATCGGAACTATCAGCTGCAGGAGGGAGCTACACACTTCAGGTCTCCTCTACTCTTCAGGACGACCTGCCTGTAGAAAGGAGCTGCCCACCACAGGTCTCCTCTCTGCTGAGAGCTGGACACTTGTTGGGATGAACTGATCCATTTGAGTCTCCTGAGAGCTGTTCTGTTGCTCAATGAAGCTCTTCTCCACCTTGCTCACTCTCCAGTTGTTCAGTACCTCATTCTTTCTGGATGTGGGACAAGAACTTAGGGCCCACCAAATGGTGAGACTGAAAGAGCTGTAATGCAAACAAGGCTGAAACACACTCCCCACTTGCCACGTGTAGGCAACAAGAAAGAGAGAAGAGCTACAGCCCTTAGGGAAGCTCAGACCTAGGGGCTTCCTGAGTCAGGACTGTGAAACCCTCTTGGGGGCTTTGTGGTTCCTGGCATCCCCAAGCTTCCAGGCACCACCACATTCCCAAGTGCCCAGAGTGGAAGCTGTTTGTGGTACGCCAGGTTCAGCTGCAGCCTTGAATGAAGCCAGCACCTATGCTGGCCCCTGGAGCTGCCCACCCTGCTGCAGCCCGCATGCCTAGCACAGTGGCTGGACCCCATGGTTGCTCACATACCCCTTGCTGCTCCGCGCCTGGCTTGCCCTTGACGAGTATAGGATCTGAGCCAGTAGCGTAAGCTGAGCACAAGCTGCCAGGCTGAATAGGCAGAATAAACCCAGGGAATTGAGCAAAACTTGGGCAAAGGTGCCACCAGCCCCAGAGGTTTCTGGCTGGAAAAGCAACATCCTACAGATCCTGTGACATTTGTTTGACATATCTGGGTTCTCTAGCTTTGGGTGCATATATATTAATAACTATTATATCTTCTTGCTGAATTAATCCATTGATCATTCTATAATGGCCTGTAGTAACCTTCTTTTTCTATTTTTATGTTTTTTTTTTTTTCTTAAAGTCATTTTGTATGATTCCTATTCCTGCACACTTTTGCTTTCTGTTTATATCGAGTATCTTTTCCATCCCATCACCTTTAGTTTGTGGGTATCTTTCCACTTGAAGTAAATCTCTTGTAGGCAGCAAATAGTCTTGCTTTTTTGCTTTTGTTTTGATTTTGGTTTGTTTGTTTGTTTGTTTTTTCCTTCAGGCACTCTATATTTTTTGAATTGGAGAAATTAAATTATTTACATCCAAGATTGCTATTGATAGGTGTGAACTTCCATTATTTTAACTCATTTCTTATTGTTTTGTGTATCCTTTGTTTCCTTCTTTTTTCTCTCATTGTCTTTCTGTGTAGTTTTGTTGTTTTCTGTAATGATAAAGTTTGATTTCTTTCTCTTCCTCATTTGTGTATCTGCTCCACCACTGAGTTTTATACCTCTGCACGTTTTCATCATGGTATGTACTGTTCTTTTACTTCAAGATGTAGTACCCCCTTAAGGATTTCTTGTAAGGCCAGTCTAGTGGTACTAAATTATCTTGGTTTGTCCTTGTCTAGGAAAAACTTTTTTTCTCCTTTATTTTTGAAGGTTATCTTTCCTGGGTATGGTATTCTTGACTGGCATTTTTTTTTTCTTTCAGCACTTCCAATATATCACTCCATTCTTTTCCAATCTGTAATGTTTCCACTGTGAAATCTGCTGTTAGTTTGATGAAGAGTTCCTTATATGTGATTTGACACTTGTCTCTTGCTGCTTTTAGAATTTGCCCTTTGTCTTTGCCTTGTTATATTTAACTTTAGTAGCCTTCAAAGAAAACCTTTTTGGTTGAATTTATTGCAGCATTTTGGAGTTTCTTGTATCTGGATATTTATATATTTTCTATGACTTAGGAAGTTTTCAAGTATTATCTTTTTTATTTTTTATTTTTTATTTTTTGAGGCGGAGTCTCGCTCTGTCCCCCAGGTTGGAGTGCAGTGGCCCCATCTTGGCTCACTGCAAGCTCCGCCTCCCGGGTTCAGGCCATTTTCCTGCCTCAGCCTCCAGAGCAGCTGGGATACAGGCGCCCACTACCACGCTCGGCTAATTTTTTTGTATTTTTAGTAGAGACAGTGTTTCACAGTGTTAACCAGGATGGTCTCAATCTCCTGACCTCGTGATCCACCCACCTCGGCCTCCCAAAGTGCTGAGGTTATAGGCGTGAGTCACTGCGCCCGGCCTCAAGTATTATCTTATTAAATAGTTTGTCCATCTTTTCCTATATCTTCTCCTTCTGGAACTCCGAAAATCCAAATATTTGTTTGCTTGATGGTGTCCCATATGTCACATAGGTTTTCATTTATTAAAATATTATTTTTTGTCTAACTGAATTATTTCAGAAAACCTGTGTTCCTGTTCAGAATTTTTTTCTTCTGCTTGATCTATTGTTGAAATATTTGATTGTATTTATGTTTATTTTATCCATTGAATTATTCAGTTCCAGTGTTTTCCTTTGTGGTTCAGTGACCCAGGCTGGAGTGAAGTGGTGTGATCTTGGATCATTGCAACCTCTGCCTCCTGGGTTCAAGCAGTTCTCATGCCTCAGCCACCTAAGTAGCTGGGACCACAGGTACACATCACTACACCCAGATAATTTTTGTATTTTTAGTAGAGATGAGGTTTTGCCATGTTGTCTAAGCTGGTCTTGAACTCCAGACCTCAACACTTGCCTCAACCTCTCAAGGTACTGGGATTACAGGCATGTGCCACCATGCCTGGCCAGTTTGGTTGTTTTCCATAATATGTATCTTTTTATTAAATTTCTCATTCAGATAATGAATTATTTTTCTGATTTCTTTGTATCATCTATCTAGGTTATCTTGAATGTTGCTATGTTTCCTTAATATCATTTTTTCTCAATTCTTTCTTAGGCATTTCATAGGTTTCTTTTTCTTTGCAGTCTGATACTGGAGAATTATTGTGTTCATTTAGAGGTATGTTTCCTTTTTTTTTTTTCATGTTTCTTGAATCCTTATGCTGATATTTGTGCATCTGGTGTCACAGTTGCTTCTTCCACTTTTAGGAACAGCTTTTGTAGAAAACAACCTTTTCCTGTGTATGTATCCATAGTGCCATTTGGGTAGGGTATTTTTGCTTTGGTTCTGAGTGGCTACCATAGTAGAATCATCACATAATTTCTTCAGCTGTAATAAATGCAAGCTATATCTGCAAGTTCCTCAAGGGCTTAGGTGGCAGTTGTTTGTGGTGTCTATAGTGAGGCTTTGCTGGGGACTAGGGCACTAGGTGGGCCAGCCCTCAGCCCTCTGAGTGGTGTATATGGGCACCCTCAGTGGGGACCGAGGGTACCAGACAGACAGGCTCTTAGCTCCTTAAGTGGCTTATATAGGTCCTAGAAGTGCTGGTGGTGGGCTGGGCAGACCTGTCCTTGGGACCCCTGACACCATGTATGAGTGCCTGCAGTAGCAGCTGTAGTCCAATCAGGCAGTATTTTGGGTCCCTGGGTGGTGATCACAGGTGCACTGCACCCCTGCTGCTAGAGCAGGTAGGATTGCTGGCAGTGCTGATGGCCCTGAGAAAGGTGGCTCTCAGACTCTGGGAAGCAAAGGCTTTGACTCCCTATGTCCTGGGAGCAATCTCTCTCATGTGCTGGATCATCTGTTCCTTAGAGAATAGAGCACTGCATGAGCCAAGTTCAATGATGCTATTTTTAATTTTTTTAAATTATTTTTGCTGTGTGCTTCTTTTTGGATTTTTTTTATTGCTGTATCTTAAAGTTTACTTATCTTTTCTTATATAAGTTTATTATACCCCAAATTGTATCTAGTGTATCTTTTATCTCAGTTGCATCCCTAGGTGGGGATATGGCTGCACTACTAGGTCCAGCTGGTGCCACAACACTGCAGTACCCTGAGTGGATGTTGGGAAATGTCAGGCCCCCAGTGATGTGGGGGTTATTGAGCAGGATGTAGCCTGGCGTTGGGTCCACTCTCAAAATGTCGTCATATTGCAACACCCTGGCTCCACGGATGTGGGGTGGAGATCCAGTGTGAATTCTCTCTTTGCGACAGTGTAGTTACATGGATTCTATACAGCTAGTTGTTTTAGACTCAGGTACTATCAGAGGGCTGGGAGGCTGTCCAGTTGCTTGAATTTCGGGTTTGTATGGCAAGAATATTTACTGTAGGGATCTTTAACTTACTCTCACAGTAGGGAGCCTTCCTGCCTGCTTCACTTCCTCCTCTATACTGCCATCTTTTGTGTCCATGACTGAGAGGGGCATGTCATTTCCCTGCTGAATACCAATATTCTTCCTTAGACACAGTATTTGATGTGTAGTTATCTACTCACTGCTTTGGTTCTTCTTTGTGGAGGAGATAAGCTCTGCATGACTCCAGTCAACCACGGTGGTGACATCTTCTATCTACTTGACTGCTGATTGAACTCTGTTTGAGGCTCTTTTGAAAAGTGGTGTTATGCATATTCTAGTACATATGTTTTAAGCTATTATAATGTGCCTTGGTATAGTTATATTTTAGTTTCTTGTTTTTGAGTTTTCTTAAGTTTCTTGAATCTGTGGGTTCATAATTTTTATCAATATTGGAAAATTTTAGGTTATTATTTCTTCAAATGATTTTCTGTATCCTCTTCTTACTCTTCTCCTTAAGGAACTCAAATTATGAGTATATTAAGCAACCTGGATTTGTTCCATGGCTCAAAAATGTTATTTTTATTTTTTTAAACGTATTTTTTCTGTGTTTCTTTTTTGATTAATTTTATTGCTATACCTTAAAGTTTACTTATCTTTTCTTCCATAATGTTTATTCTACCCTGAATTCTATATAGTGTATCTTTTATCTCAGACATTGTGGTTTTCATGTCCACACAATTGATTTATATATATTTTACATGTCTTGACTTTCTCTAATATTAATGAACATAGGGAATAGTTATGATAACTATTTTTGTTGTTCTTTTCTCTTAATTTTAAGTTTTATGTTAATTCTGTTTTATTATTTTTTCACCTTATATTTTGCATTTTTCTGCCTTTCTGTATGCTTGTTAATCTTATTGGATGCCAGACATTGTAAACTTTACCTTGTTGAGTGCTAGATATTTTTGTTTCTCTATGACAATTTTAAACCTTTGTCCCAAGGTCCAGTTAAGTTATCTGGAAATAGTTTATCCTTTTGGGTCATTTCTTATGATTTGTTAAGGAGGTCTAAAGTATTGTTCAGAATAGTAGGTCTAAACTATTTCTCAGTCTAGGGCTAATTGTTTCTTATTATTAAGGTAAGGCCTTTATTTGAATTACAAGTCTGGTAGGTGGGGACCTGGCCCTGTGATAACCCTGGAGATGGTTCTGTTTAGTCTTTTTGGATGGTTTTCTCCACTATCAAGCAGTTTCTTTATCAGCCTGTACTTATAAGTACTGAACAGATAAAGTCCAAAGATCTCTGGAGTGGTCTTTCTATGCTCCACTCTTCTCTTTTTAATTTTGATGGATTTAAATGACATTTTAATTGTCATCCAATATAGTGTTGAATGCAAGCAATGAGAGCATTCAAGCATGTTTTACCTTTTCAGGTGGGAAGTTTCTACAGTTTCTTTTTTTTATATATATACTTTAAGTTCTAGGGTACATGTGCACGATGTGCAGGTTTGTTACATATATATACATGTGCCATGTTGGTGTACTCCACCCATTAGCTCATCATTTACATTAGATATATCTCCTAATTCTATCCCTCCCCCATCCCCCCACAATAAG
>NW_016804869.1:65763-71749 GCF_001698545.2 Rhinopithecus bieti
CCATTTTCACGATATTGATTCTTCCTATCCATGAGCATGGTATGTTCTTCCATTTGTTAGTGTCCTCTTTTATTTCACTGAGCAGTGGTTTGTAGTTCTCCTTGAAGAGGTCCTTTACATCCCTTGTAAGTTGGATTCCTAGGTATTTTATTCTCTTTGAAGCTATTGTGAATGGGAGTTCATTCATGATTTGGCTCTCTGTCTGTCTGTCACTGGTGTATAAGAATGCTTGTGATTTTTCACATTAATTTTGTATCCTGAGACTTTGCTGAAGTTGCTTATCAGCATAAGGAGATTTTGGGCTGAGACAATGGGGTTTTCTAAATATACAATCATGTCATCTGCAAACGGACAATTTGACTTTTCTTTTCCAAACTGAATACCCTTGATTTCTTTCTCTTGCCTGATTGCCCTAGCCAGAACTTCCAACACTATGTTGAATAGGAGTGGCGAGAGAGGGCATCCCTGTATGATATCTAACTTATTTAATAGATACCAAATTATTCCGAATTTTATTTACTTTTGTCATTTTGGTAAATTGATTTACAAAATATTTTTACAACTGAATTTCAATTGTCAAATGTATTATTATACCATAGTTTGTACATACTTATTTTGTACATACAAATTTGTACTACAAATTTTCCTTTAAGCACTTTTGTTTAACTTTAATACTACTGCTTTGATAAGACCCATATATGTGACTTGATTAAGAATAGCTATCTGTCTGATATGGTTTGGCTGTGTCCCCACCCAAAATCTCATCTTGAATTGTCATCCCCATAATCTCCATAATCCCCATGTGTCAAGGGGGAGACAAGGTGGAGATAATTTGATCATGGGGGCAGTTTCTCCCATGCTGTTCTCATGATAGTGAGTGAGTCTCACAGGATCTGATGTTTTTATAAGCATCTGGCATTTCCCTTGCTTGCACTCACCCCTCCTGCCCCTCTATGAGGAAAGTGCCTGCTTGTGCTTTGCCTTCTGCAATGATTGTAAATTTCCTGAGGCCTCCCCAGGAATGCAGAACTGTGAGTCAATTAAACGTCTTTCCTTTATCAATGATCCGGCCATGAGTATTTCTTCATAGTAGTGTGTGATGGACTAATCAGATTTATAATTGGAAATCTGATCTTTTTAAGAAATGCAAAGCTCAATATAATTCCAATAGCTAACTCACAAAATGTCTTTTACAGAGCACCTTAATTTTAATAAAGCCAGGTGCTCTCATACTGCCAAGGATAAATACACATTTAAGAAAAAATTATAATGTAATAATTTGTAATAAAAACAAAATAAAACAGTAATTTATAATATATCAATTATGCAAAGTCAAAAAATAATTTAAAAAAGAGAGAGAATATGAAAGGTAATTCGTTTCCTTAGAAAATAATATATAATATTTTAATCTTGAAACAAAATGAATTAAATTGTTTAAAACTTAAAATATAACAGAACTAATTAAGAGTTGGAAAATAAAGGAGATTTTCTTGAAAGTATAGCCAAAGAGAAAGCAATAGAAATTAAGAAATCATAGACTTAAAAATAAACAACAACCTAGGTACAATATATTTCAGGAGTGTAAATCCCAGAAAATGAAAAGACTAGAAGTCAAAGAGAGAAGACGGAAGAGCTAATTCAAAGCTAATTCAAAAAAATCCTTGAAATAAATGAAGTTTTCAGACTGAAATGAATTAGCGAGACTATCTCACCTTGTATGAAACTAGACCTATAATAAGACACATTTTCATGTTTCAAAATACCAAACAGGGAGATATTTCTGTAATTATGCAGAAAGAGAAAGACAAAAAGAGGAAGGTTTTATTCAGCGAAAAAAATCAAAATGGCACTAATTTTCTTTATAGCAATATTGAAAATTGGAAGACAGTAGAGCTTCACTTTTTAAATTCTGAAGGAAAATTATTTCCAACTTAAAATTTCATCGAGTTTTCACCTAAGCATTTCAGGTAGAATCAACATATTTACAGACATGCAAGGTGTATAATTTTACCTTCCTTAGAGTATGTGCTTTGTAATAACAAGAGATTAAAATAACAAATAAGTTAATATATGATTCAAGTAACAGAGAATCTTATCTAAGAAAAAAAGCAGAGAATGTTTAGGAAAATTGTGAAGGAATATGTCCATGCACCAGGCCTAAAGAATAGCCAGGTAAGACTAAGCTCAATCAGAATAATCTGGGAGAAGGTTCTCAGATGATTACATTGACGGACAATCTAAAGTTTTCTAATGTAGTGAGACAGCAAATTTAGGGTTAATTTTGTGAACACTACATAGAAAATAAAACAAAGGAAATATAATACATTATTGGTTTAGCTATAAATAGTCAAGTAACTATAAATAGTGAATTTCTATATAATCAAAATTAAAATATAACTTTTGGGATGGTGGGAGGTGTAAATAAAATAGGAGTCTGGGAGTGCATGAAAGAGGGTTAAATTCTAATCTTCCATAGCAAGAAGTCAATAGACAATATCTCAAACTGAAAACTAGGAAAATGATATAAGAATATTATTTAGAAATATGGAAGTAAACCTTTGAAAGTAGGTTGAAAATTGTCATTGCCCTGCTGTGTGCCTAGCAACATGTGTGAATCCAGTTGACTCTTTAAATCATAGTACCTGGATAAGTTTGATAAAAATAAAAACTTGATTTAAAATTTAATACAATGCACTCTTTACTAGAGGCAACATTATAAGTCAATCTTATAAAAATCACATTGAGTGAATGAAGCTCAAAGTAGTAGACTGTATACACACACAGACACACACACACACATAAATATATACCCCTTATATGAAGTACAAAAAGACACAATTAATGTATAGTGTTAGAAGTCATGACAGGGTAGTGTTTTCTGCTGAAACATAATTCAAGCATTTTTACTACCCATTATAAAATACTTAGGTTCTCTAAGTTCAGTTTTTGTCCTTGTAATATAATCCACTAAATGTGTAGGTGTCACTTGGCTTTCCTCGTGTTATCTTTGAGGAATTTAGGCTTAGAAAGTTGGTGCTAAACAATGATGGTACTGTGGCCACTGCTGTTGAAATTTTTATCTCTGACCCAAAAGTCTGATGTTTTCTGCCAAGATCCATGAAATGATGGCACACTAGCTTGTTAATTCACAGGTAAGGTAAAATGTCAAACCCTTTACAGTCCCTAACAATAATATAGTTATAAATATAAGTTAAACAAATATTTGACCCAGGAATTCTAATGCTAGTTATGTATACCCAAACTCTATGTATCCAGGAACACCGGGAGAAATGCACATAAATCTTTATAACAGAATTATTCATACTAGCCTCAATATGCAAAAATATCATTTGCTTCATAATAGAATAGGCAAATTGTGATATATTCAAACAATGAATCATCTTGTATCAAGGGAAAAAACTACAGCTACCTATTTTTAAAAAGTATAAGTAAATTTTTAAAACATAATGTTGAATGAAATTACCCAAATACAAAAGAATACATTCCAAATATATGATTAAAATCAGACAAAATTATGTGTCTTTAAAGATGATTATTTAAATATTCAAATGTTAATAAAAGCAAACAAGTGAAAATCATTAAATTAGTAAATTGTTTAAGTTTGTGAATGAAGGGGTTTGTGATTGACAGGAATTCTGAGGTGCTGGCATGTTGTTTTTCTAACATGGTATGATGGTACATTTTAGAAGTCAACTTGATTAGATTAAAAAATATCTAGAGAACTGGTAAAGCATTGTTTCTGGTGCATCTGTGAGGGTGTTTCCAGAGAAGATTGGCATGTGAGTCAGAGGACTGAGTGAGGAAGATTCATCCTCAATGTGGGCAGGCATTATCTAATCTTTTTATTCTAATTGGGTTCAAAAGGCAAGAAAAGGCAATCTTCCCCCCCAACACTACCCCCACACGTAGACACCACCCCCCCGCCCCAACCCCTGTGTCCTTGCCTCCTGGAGCTAGGACATTCTTCTTCCATTGAACATCAGGACTCCCGGTTTGCCTGCCTTTGAACTCCAGGACTTATACCAACATCACCCACTACCTGGGATTCTCAGGCCTTTGGCCTCAGACTGAGAATTACACCATCAGCCTCCACAGTCCTGAAGCTTTTGGCCTTGGACTAAGCCATGGTACCACATATCCCAGGGCCTCTAGCTTACAGAAGGCCTGTCATGGGATCTCTCAGCCTCTATAATTGTATGAGCCAATTTCCATAATAAATCACCTCCTATCTATCTATCTATCTATCTCCTCTTAGTTCTGCCTCTTAGAAGAACCTAATACATGTGGGTTTAATTACACATGTCTATACTTTATGCAATATTATTAAGTTGTTTACTTTTTGTTTTGTATATTTTGCTTTTTGTGTTTTATACTTTATAATTGAGATGGTTACATTTAAAAACTATAATTAGTATCTTAATGAAGGGGCTATGTATCAGAAGTGACAGGCATAACTCATTTTCAATAAACCAGAAAATGAATCTGATATGAAATTACCTAGAACGCCAAATAAAGAGACTCTACAACCAATACAAAATATTTAAAATAATTTAAAAATCATGGAGAATAAGTAACAAGCTCTAACATATATCTAATTTGCTTACCAGTGGTAAGAAACAGAAGAAATGATGAACAAAGAAAATAGTAAACTTTAGCACATTTAAACCAATATTGTCTTTTTAAAATAAAAATAATGATGATAATGGTGTGTGGTTCATGACTGAAAAGAATGAGAAACTAAATAGTGAACATCAATAGGACAGATTCAAATATGGGGTAATACAAGTTTGAACATTAGTATGGTCACCTTATCTACAATGAGGACATATTGATGAAATGTATGGTTTTTGAAGTTATATAAACATTTAAAAATCTCTAAGTAACCACTAAGTGAATATAGTGTAATTAAAATTTAAATAGAAAGACGTAAGGAAAAACAGATGTAAAAAACAAAAGAGAAATGTATAACAAGCTGGAAGAAATGATTCTAAATAATACAATAGGCACAATTATGTAAATGAACTAAATTTCTAGTTAAAATACATTTGTCAAACAGAATAAAAAACACAATTTAGCTATTTACAAGATATGCACTTGAACAATAAAAACATAGGAAAATTGAAAGTAAATATTTGCAATACTATATATCATGTATTGTTAACCCAAAGTAAAATCTAACAAAAGAAAATTTAAGGAAAAATGTTTTTTACTATCCTTGAAAAGCTACTAAATATTGGCAAAATGGTTAGATGACCAGGAAAATATAACAATTCTAAACCTGTGTGTACCTACAAATGTGACTTCAATAGATGTAAAGTAAAAATTAATGAAATTATAAGCAGAATGACAAGTTTATTATTTTAGAAAATGTCTACCATCTTTTTTAGAAATGTTATATCAGTATATTTTAAAAGAATATAGATGATGTGAGCAACATAATTAATAAACCTGAACTTAATAGACATAAATAGAATACTGCACCTAAAGATTAAAATCTCTTCAAGTATGTTTGAATGATTCATGAAAAAAAATTTCCAACAAATTTCAAATAAGCATTTCTGTACATAACACATACTCTGATCTCAGTACAAATAAGTTAAAAGTTAATAACAAAAAACATTAAAACTACCATTTGTATATATATATATATATTTATTATACTTTAAGTTCTATGGTACATGTGCATAACGTGAAGGTTTGTTACATATGTATACTTGTGCCATGTTGGTGTGCTGCACCCATCAACTCGTCAGCACGCCTCAATTCATCATTTATATCAGGTATAACTCCCAGTGCAATCCCTCCCCCCGCCCCATGATAGGCCCCGGTGTGTGATGTTCCCCTTCCCGAGTCCAAGTGATCTCATTGTTCAGTTCCCACCTATGAGTGAGAACATGCGGTGTTTGGTTTTCTGTTCTTGTGATAGTTTGCTAAGAATGATGGTTTCCAGCTGCATCCATGTCCC
>NW_016804869.1:73950-75774 GCF_001698545.2 Rhinopithecus bieti
TTCAAGCTTCCCAGCAGCTGTTTTCCTACTTAAGCCTCAGCAATGGCGGGCGCCTCTCCCCCAGTCTGGCTGCTGCCTTGCGGTTAGTTTGCAGACTGCTGTGCTAGCAATGAGGGAGGCTCTGTGGCTGTGGGACCCTCCCGGCCAGGTGTGGGTATAATCTCCTGGTGTGCCCGTTTGTTTAAAGCGCAGTATTGGGGTGGGAATTACCCGATTTTCCAGGTGTTGTGTGTCTCAGTTCGCCTGGCTAGGAAAAGGGATTCCCTTCCCCCTTGCACTTCCCAGGTGAGGCAATGCCTCGCCCTGCTTCAGCTCTCACTGGTCGGGCTGCAGCAGCTGACCAGCACCAATTGTCTGATTGTCCGGCACTCCCCAGTGAGATGACCCCAGTACCTCAGTTGAAAATGCAGAAATCCCCGGTCTTCTGTGTCGCTCGCGCCAGGAGTTGGAGACTGGAGCTGTTCCTATTTGGCCATCTTGCTCCGCCCCGCCACATTTGTATATTTTTAAAACTACTTCTAAATAAATTGCGATGACAGTGGCACAATTATAAATTTGATACATATAATAATTCGTTCATCCTATCTCCTATATGTGTGAAATGTATTTTATTATATATAAATTATATCTCAGTAAAGCTGTTAACAAATAGTTGCCATCATGTTATCAAGAAATGATCAATTCAATGCAAAAATAGCCCCAAAATATAATTATTTTACAGCATAGAAATCATCAATAAGTATGTGAAAATTGTCTCACCCTCATTAGAAATCAGAGAAAGGGAAAATATAAACAAACTGGGAAATCATTTTATGTCCAAAACTTCACAAAATGTGAAAAGTCTGGCAATACTCTTTAAAGAATAGCATAGAAGATAACAGGAACCATCATACACTGCTGCTAGGAATCTAAATAGACAAAACTATCCCGGGCAAAATGGTATTATCTAGTGAAGTGTAAATTTTCCCTTTCACCCAGTAATTTCAAGTGAATGTTTGTATATGTGTGCATGTGTGTGGTGCATAAATAATAGCAGGAACAACAAAAAGAAACCTAGAAACATTTAAACTTCCAACAACAGAAGTATGGATGAATAAACTGTGATGTATTTATACAATGAAACACGTAAAGGAGTGAAAACTGAACAAATTACTGCCAAACATACCAACATAAGCAAATTTCAAGATCACAAGACTGAGTAAAGAAATGTCATTGAAATATGGAAAGAGCATAATTTCATTTATAGCAATATAAAAAAGAAAATGAAATCATAGATGGTTCTCAATATATATATGTATATACGTATGTGTATGTATGTACATATATATGGTAAAATAGTTTAAAGGGGTGGAGAAAACTTTCACAATATTTAGAATAATGGTAACCTCTGGCAAGGAGGCAGATACAACCAAGGAAGGGTTCATGAACACTCTTGAAGTCTCTGATTATTTTGTATTTATTTTCCACATGGGAACATGTGCATGTCTAATTTATTCTTCTTCAAACTGGACCAAAATATCATTGTATAACCTTCTCTATTTTATTTCTTAAAATGTTTATTATAAATATATGTCTATTCTATGAAAATCTTTTTTTCCCTTTACATAAAGACTCTATAGAGCCATGTCATTTGATAGTATGGTCAGTTTGTTTGTTTGTTTGTTTTTTTAGTTTACCTTAACTCAGGAAGTTGCTTTTGGCTTTATCTCATCTTTTAAAAAATTCATATCTTATTATTACTTCTCTAATTTCTTTGAAAACATTAAATAGATAATATTTAAAATAGCTTCAGTTTTCAAAAGAAAATGTTAAGTATGCATTTTC
>NW_016804869.1:77079-95909 GCF_001698545.2 Rhinopithecus bieti
AGGCTTGAGCCACCGCGCCTGGCCAATAATATTTTTAAACAGTCTAAAACCTACTGAAAATCAATTCCTAAAGCAGATATATTTAAGCATACTAAAATGTTAATGATCCAAGTGACAGGTAATAAAAGGTAAATTCATTATTTTTTAAAAACAAAAGCAAGATTTGTTGAACTTTTCTTCCCTTCTTCACTATTTCTTTTTTTTCCCCTGTGTTTCTCTGTTCCATCTGTTTCACTTAAATTACACTTCAAACAAAACAGAATTGTAAACCTCTGGGCACATGAAGTATATAACCTTTGAGCTGAGTTCATTGCCTTGCCTGTGGGCCACTACACATTTGACCGTCACCTGTATTTTCACTACACTGCGTGGTCATTTAAAGTTCTGTGCTTGTTTTAACTTGTTTACAAGTTGTCCTAGGGTTTAATTTTGCAAGTAATTCAAGTCTGAACTTTCTCTTTTATCCGACTTGTTTAACATATTTTTGTCAGACCAAAATTATATTGATTTTTCATATTATTTCTGATTAGAAAGCAAAGTGAAGAGTAAAACCCAAACACCTTTCCTAGAAATCTAGGAGGCAATTAAAAGAAATCACTAGGGCATTGTGTAATGTCCCTAACACATACTCCTTTTGATACCCATTGCTTACTTTTTGAACAAGTTTTTTCCTGAACACTGGCATGCAGGAGGCAAATAATATTATCCATAATAGATTGTGCAGTAGATCCAAGCAGGGCTGGCAAAAAACCAAAGCAAACACAGCATTCATCTTCAGTAGTAGTACAAAAAGACCAGTAATGCCAATTTGCTTCCCAAACAAAATAAAAATAAATGAGGAAATATAGCCTGTGGTGGAGAAGGAGGAATGATATATCCTGAATTTAGAAGACTGACAAAAGTGGAGGGCAAATACAACTACACAGATATCAGTTATGTGATTTTTCTGCAAATTACTTACATTCTGAGTCAAGCTTCTTCATGTTCAAAATGAGGATAATTCAATTTTGCTGATAGTGTTTATTGTGAATATACACAGTGAATATAAGAAAGACTGAGGTTTCAGTGGCAGCAGTACTTGCCAAAATGGCAAAGATCTAGCTGACTAACAGCTCCATGAGATGCACTTTGTCTCTGTAGTACCATATTGGCTGTACCTTGCCTGTCTAGGATATTGCCCAAGCTTGGTTCTCTAGTTTTCCTACTGATTTTACCCATGGCTCAGCTGAGACCTTTTCAATGAAGTCCTTTTCTGCTTAACTTGTTTCTGTTATTTATAACTGAAAACCATACTATATTATACTCGTTAGTCATTCTATACTAGTCAGTATAGAAATGTGAATGGTGTCCAAGAACAAACCTTCAGCGGCATAGGGAATTCCAGGCTTTGTTCACTGGCATAATTGAGACTGAAGATTATGAACATTCAAATTAACATTGAGAGTTACAACAATCCAATTACACTCTTTTATTTTAAAATATACAATTAAGTTATTATTGACTATAGTCACCCTGTTGTGATATCAAATAGCAAGTCTCATTCATTCTTTCTTTTTTTTGTACCCATTAACCATCACCACCCCCTCCTACAGCTCCTCATTCAAAGGATAAATGCTTGAGGGGATGGATATACCATTCTCCATGATGAACTTACTTCACATTTCATGCCTGTATCAAAACATCTGATATACCCCATAAATATATACACCTAACATATATCCACAAAAATTAAAAAATAATTTAAAAAATTTAAAACACAGGTGGGTGTGGTGGCTCATGCCTATAATCTCAGCACTTTGGGAGGCCAAGGTGAGTGGATCACCTGAGGTTGGAGGTTCAAGACCAGCCTGACAAACATGGAGCAACGCTGTCTCTACTAAAAATACAAAATTAGCCGGGCATGTCGGTGCATGCCTGTAACCCCAACTACTTGGGAGGCTGAGTCAGGAGAATCTCTTGAACTCAGGAGGCATAGGTTGTGGTGAGCCAAGATTGCACCATTGGCCATTGCACTCCAGCCTGGGCAACAAGAGTGAAACTCTGTCTCAAATAATTAATAATAATAATAATATAATAATAATAATAGTAAAACACAAATTAACAGTGAGAGATAGAAATTTGTCATTCCATGGTAAACCCGTAGGGAATGGATTATCCAATCCATTTCTACAGTCATCTGAAATAAAGTGCCTGTTGATAAAATATCTTTGGGATCTGAATGGCAACTGCCATAAATTAGTATGATGGGCATGTGAAAATAAAATATTTATTTCTACCACACTAAACATAATAAGAAAGACAGCAACAAGATCAGATTTCAAAATTCTCAGCTAAAGGCAAAGATTGAAACTCAAGCCCTTTCTGGGTTCCTTTTATTATTAATTAATTAATTAATTAATTAATTTATTTTTACACTTTAAGTCCTGGGATACATGTACAGAACATGCAGATTTGTTACATAGGTATACATGTGCTATGGTGGTTTGCTGCACCCATCAACCTGTCATCTACATTAGATATTTCACCTAATGCCATCCATCCCCTATCCCCAGACCCCCCAACAGGCCTCAGTGTGTGATGTTCCCTTCCCTGTGTCCATGTGTTCTCATTGTTCAACTCCCACTTATGAGTGAGAACATGCAGTGTTTGGTTTTTTGTTCCTGTGCTACCATTCAGGACATAGGCATGAGCAAAGATTTCATGACTAAAACACCAAAAGCTATGACAACAAAAGCCAAAATTGACAAATGGGATCTAACTAAACTTAAGAGCTTCTGCACAGCAAAATAAACTATCATCAGAATGAACAGAAAACTTAACAGAATGGGAAAAAATTTTTGCAATCTGTCCATCTGACAAAGGGCTAATATCCAGAATCTACAAAGAACTTAAATGAATTTACAGGAAAGAAACAAATGTCCCTATCGAAAAGTGGGTGAAGGATATGAACAGACACTTCTCAAAAGAAAGCATTTATGCAGCCAACAGACATGAATAAAAGCTCATCATCACCGGTCATTAGAGAAATGCAAATCAAAACCACAATGTGATACCATCTCACGCCAGTTAAAATGCTGATCATTAAAAAGTCAGGAAACAACACATGCTGAAGAAGATGTGGAGAAATAGGAATGCTTTTACAGTGTTGGAAAATTAGTTCAACCATTGTGGAAGACAATGTAAATTAGTTCAAACATTGTGGAACACACTGTGGCAATTCCTCAAGGATCTGGAATCAGAAATACCATTTGACCCAGCAATCCCATTACTGGGTATATATTGAAAGAATTATAAATCATTCTACTATAAAGACACATGCACACATACGTTTATTGCAGCACTATTCATAAGAGCAAAGACTTAGAACCAATCCAAATGCCCATCAATGATAGACTGGATAAAAAATATGTGGCACACATACACCATGGAATAACATGCAGCCATAAAAAAGGATGAGTTCACATCCTTTGCAGGGACATGGATGAAACTGGAAACCATCTGGGTTCCTTTTAAAACCACCCAAGGAGTCTCAGTAAAAGAAGCTAACATTTACACCAGGACATTATCAAATTAAAAATGAAAATAATTTCCTAGCTTCATAGATGGCTTATGCAAAATTTAGATTATTTGTGGAGAAGGAGTTAGACCATGATAATTGGAAAGGGAGATTAAAGAGAACAAGAATATCCTAAAACCCAAATTAACTGATAAGAACCTTTCACTGAAGAATTACTCTGCTATCATGAAGATTCTGTAACAACCTTGGCTGATGGAGTTACCCTGAAAAGAGAAGAGAATTTCCTAATGCTTTCCCTCCCCCTTCCTCTTTATCTCTAGCTGATAACTCCAGATATCATCACTCATCTGGAGGAATGATAAAAATACAAACAAATAAAAAAACCTAGCATTGGAACTTTTGTAACACTGAAATAATTATGATTCTTCAGTTACATGACAAAATTACATATTCTCAGGATGGATTCGGTAGGTGCTTGGTCAATGAAAAACTTTAAAAAAAACTGAAAAATAGCCAAATTTATTGGCTTTTTTTATACAATGAAAACTCCAGTGGAAGGAAATAAAAGGCTAGAGCAAGTAAGGCCAGTAGCAGCAACACCACCACCAGCAGCAACAAGCATTGCTATTCTGAACATGGTGCACTTACAGTGCTCTCTTGTCTTTGTTTGGCTGTTCTGGTTCCTTTTCAAATCCAGGTCCAATTGATTCTGTGATCTACTGAAAAAACTTTCAACATATTTCTTTTTGGCATAAATTAACCAGTGTTAATTTCTGATTAATACAATAGGTATTACTATTGTATAGGATTAATACAATAGGTCTTACTAATTATTGGAATACTTTGTAACATAAATTGGTTACGTTACTATGAATAATAATAAATAAAATTTCTAATGTGAAAATCAAGTTGAATTTGAATTTGCCAGTGTGTAACTGAACCCTAATAAGTAGATTATAGAGTAGCTCTTATATAAATATTAATCAAAGAAAAAATAATTATTCTATAGTTATCACTCTCTCACCTTTCTATGGTTATTATGGAATTAAATCTACAATTTATTTGCACAATTATAATTTTGATTATGATTAGTTTTATGTACATATATTTTACAGTAATAGTCAAAGTTTTCAAAATCATTCTTCTATGATATGAATAGAAAACAATGCCTAACAATAGAGAAGACATTTTAAATTCATATTTAAAAATGTGGTTACTAGTTTCTGCAATGCTTAATTTTCTCATTGTCCATTCAAACATTCTGCAACTACCTATAAATTACCAGAATTGCAATTTCAATTATCAGCCATCAATCAAAATGTCAATATAAGGAAAAAAGGCTTCCATCTTTGGCACAGGTTAAAATAGTGCTTATTTGACTATGCTACATTAACAAGTTTGAATTCATTCATTTTATAAAATACATTACCCTATAGAGCAATGCATATTTTGAAATGCATTTAAGTAATGGATTTTTGTTACTGTTATTAATAACTCTAATAATATTTTCAAAACAAATAATACCGTAAGCATTATTTTATGATTTTAACATTTTTTCCCATTCCAAAATATACCTCATGTAATCTCGCCTACTCTACTCAACAGTTATTGTATTACATTATATTATTCTCCTTTGCATTTATCAATATTTAAAATTATCATACACCTTTATTTTGTTTAATTGCTGTTTTAGCCTAAAATATAATACTGACAAAGTTGTCATTCAGATACTAAAAGACAAAGAGACATTTTAGGCAAATAAAAGCCAAGGAAGTTCATTACCACTAGGCCAGCATTACAAAAAATGCCAAAGGGATTTGTTCAAGCTGAAATGAAAGGATGTTATTTCATAACATGAAAACATATGAAAATATAAAACTTGCTGATAAAGGAAAGTATGTAGTGAAAATCAATAATACTCCAATGATGGTGTGTATCTTGCTTGATGCTATTACAGAGGGTGAAAATAAAATATTAAAATAGGTAAGCATGGATGCAGCTGGAAACCATCATTCTCAGCAAACTATCGCAAGAACAGAAAACCAAACACCGCATGTTCTCACTCACAGGTGGGATCTGAACAATGAGTTCACTTGGACTCGGGAAGGGGAACATCACACACCAGGGTCTATCACGGGGAGGGGGGAGGGAAGAGGGATTGCATTGGGAGTTATACCTGATGTAAATGACGAGTTGATGGGTGCTGACGAACAGTTGATGGGTGCAGCACACCAACATGGCACAAGTATACATATGTAAGAAACCTGCACGTTATGCACATGTACCCTAGAACTTAAAGTATAATAATAAAAAAAAAATAGGTAAGCTACAATAATTTGTTAACACATGCACACATACAAAGATGGAAATTGTGACTTAAATAACGTAAAATGTTGGAAGTAAGAGTAAAAATATGCAGTTTTTTTATGTGATTGAAGTTAAGTTGTTATCACTTTATCATAGACTGTTATAAAAATAAGATGTTTTATATAATCTTAAGATAACCATAAGGGAAAAACCTCCAGTAGATGTGCAAGAGTTACAAACAAAGGAATCCAAGCATACCACTGCGAAAATAATTAAATCATAAAGACAGAAAGAGTGAAAGAAAGAATGAAAAGCAGTCAGAAAACAATTAACAAAGTGGCAGAATTACATCATTACCTATCAATAATTACTTTAAATGTAAACAGACTCAGTTCTCCAATCAAGATACATAAAGTGGCTTAATGGATAAAACCAAGATCCACGTATATGCTACCTACAAGAGAACACACAGGATGGAGTGAATGGATGGAAAAAGATATTCAAGACAAATAGTAACCAAAAGAGAGCAGACAAAATAGATTTAATTCAAATCTCTCACAAAACACAAGAAGTTTATTAAATAATGATCAAAGGGTTAGCTTAAGAAGAAAATATAACAATTACAAATATACATGTACCCATCATCAAAACACCTGAATATATACCAGCATAGATGCAAAATATAAAGCATAAAGCAAAAAAAAAAAAAAGTAAAATATAAAATATAAAGCAAACATTGCTAAATCTGAAAGGAGAAATAAAGAATAATACAGTCACAGTAGAAGACTGAAATACTCCACTCCCCATTACTAGTAGATCATCAGACGAGATACAAGATACAATAAGGGTACAGCCAAACTGAGCGATACTATAGACCAAATGGACCTAACAAATATAAAAGGAACTTTCTACCCCAAAACATGAGAATACATATTCTCAAGCACACGTGGAGCATTTTCCAGGGTATAACACATGTTAAATTACAAAGTGAAGTCTCAGTAAATTAAAGCAGACCAAATTCACTCCAGGTATCTTTTCCATCATAATGGAATAAAACTAGAAATCAATAGTAGTAAGGAAAAAGGAACATTTACTAATACATGGAAACTAAACAAGACACTCTTGAGCAACCCTGGGGTTAAAGAGAAAATCAACAGAGAATTAAAACAAATAGCTCAAGATGAATGAAACAAACAAACAAAAAATACATAGCAAAGCTTATAGGATACAACAAAAGCAGTATTAACAGGAAAGTTTATAGCAATAAATGGTTACATTAAAAAAAGATTCAATAAGCATTAAACAAAACAGGAGAATAAATTAAGCCCAAATATAACGGAAGAAAAAAATAAAGATTAGAGCCAAAATAAATCAAAGAGTTTAGAAAAATAATTTTAAAATCAACAAAACTAAGATTTATTTTAAGTAAACAAAACTGACAAAATCTTTAGCTAGACTAAGGGGAAGGAAGTATTGAATCAAATTAAATCAGATATGAGAGAGAAGATATCATAATAAATATCTCATAATTTTTTATAAAATAAGAAACTGTTATAATTATACATGAAGAAATTGGATAATCTAGAAGAAATTGACAATTTCCTAGGAATACACAACCTACCAAAGCTAAATCAAGAAATAATGAAAACCTGTGCTGACCAATAACACATAAGGAGTTTGAATTAGCAATTAAAAGCTTCCCAACAAAGAAAGACCCACCACCATATGTCTTCAAGGTGAATTCTAACAAACATTCAAAAAAGAATTAAACTTTTCCAAAAACTTGAAGAGGGAGCACATTCAAACTCATTTTGTGAGTCTACATTTATTCTGATACCAAAGTCAGACAAAGACGCCACATATACAGAAAACTACAGGCCAATATCTCTGATGAATATAGATTCAAAATTTCTCAATATAATATTAGAAAACCCAATTTAACAGCACATTGAAATGATTACAGAGCATAACCAAGTGGTATTTATTCCTGGGAGGCAAGGATTGTTCAACATTCACAAACTAATCAATGTGATATGCCACATTAAAAAAAAAAAAATAGAAAAAAAAATGATCATCTCAATAAATGGAGTAAATGCATGTGAGAAAGTTCCACATACAATCATAATTAAAACTCTCAACAAAATAGGTATATAAGGAAATTACAGTAACATAAGAAAGGCCATAGATGAAAATGCTGCAGCTGACTTTATAATAAATGGGGAAAACTCAAAATTTTCTCCCAACATACAGTAGATTTTCAACACCTCTATTCAACATACTATTAGAAATTCTAGTTAAACAATTAGACCATTAAAACAAACAAAAGATATCCAAATAAGAAAGGAAGAAGTTAAATTAGATCTGTTTGCAGAAGACATGATCATATATGTAGAAAACCATAAAGACTGAACCAAAAAAAAAAAAAAAAAACCTGTTAGAACTAATAACACATTCAGTAAATTTGTAGGATAAAAAATCAACATTAAAAATCAGACCCATTTATATAAAAAATGATGAACCATTGGAAAATAAGAAATACTTTCATTCACAATAACAACAAAATTAAAATACTAAAAACTAAACCCAATAAAAAAGTAAAAGACTTTTAAAAATTATAAAACATCAATGGAAATTAAAGAAGATACAGACAAATGGAAAGCCATCCTATACTCTTGGGTTGAAAGATTTAATATTGTTAAAATGTCTATATTACCCAAAGTGATCTAAATAATCAATGCAATCCCTATCAAAAATCTCAGTAAAATTCTTTACAAAAATAGAAAAAAAATCTTAAAATTCATGTGAAATCACAGAAGACCACAAATAGTTATGCAATTTTGAGCAAGAAGACCAAAACAGGAGGCATCACAAAGCTGGAGCCATTAAAAAAGTATGGTAATGGAACAAAAACTAGAGATTGATTAATGAAACCAAACAGCACAGAAATTCAACCATGTTTCTTGTCAACTGATATTCAACAAGGATGTCAAGAAGACCCAAGGGAGAAAGGACAATCTTGTCAATAAATAGTGCTGAGAAAACTGAATATCCATATGAAAAGTTTAAAATTGGAACATAATCTTATAAAACATTCTAAAATCGACTCAACTTTGATTAAAGATTAAACTTAAGACCTGAAACCATAGAAGTACTAGAAGCACATATAGGGGAAAAGTTTCTTGATATTTTTCTGGGTAATATTTTTAGATATAAACTCTAAGAACAGATGCCCATAGCATATGTAGACAAGTCAGACTGTATCAAATAATAGAGCTTCTGCACAGCAAATAAAATCATCAACAGAATGGAAAGTCAGCTTATGGAATGGGAGAAAATATTTGCAAACCATATGTCTGATAAGGGGTTAATATGCAAAGCATATAAAAAATGTACACAACTCAATAGCAAAATAATAAATAACCTGATTAATATATGGGCTAGGGACTTGAATAGATATTTCCCAAAAAAATACATAGAAATGGACAACAGGTATATAAAACAGTGCTCAAATCACTAATCATCAGGGAAATATTAATGAAAACCAGAATGAGATATTACTTCACACGTGCTTGAAAAGCTATTATCAGAAAGATAAAAGAGAAGCATTGGTTAGGATGTTGAAACAAGGGAATCCTTTTACAGCGTTGGTGGGACTATAAATTGGTATTGCCATTGTGAAAAACAGAATGGAAATGCCTCAAAAATGTTTAAAAAATAGAACTACCATATAATCCAGCCATTCCACTTATAGATGTACATGTAAAGGAAATAAAATCAGTATCCCAAAGAGATATCTGTATCATCAAATTATCTATAGCATCATTCACAATAACCAAAATGTGGAACCAATCTAAGTGTTCCTGGTAGGAGGAAGGGATTAAAAACATGTTACAAACATACGCACACAAGTGAAATGAAATATTCCGCAGTCAAAAGAAGGAAATACTGCCATTTTCAACAACATGAATAAACCTAGAAGACATTATATTAAGTAAAATAAGCCAGACACAGAAAAACTAATACTGCATGATTTCTCTTACATGCGAAGTCTTAAAAAGTCAAGCTCATAATTGCAGAGAGTAGAACAGTGGTTTCCAGAGCCCAGAGACTGAGAGAAGTGGGGAAATGTTAATCAAATGGTACAAAATTTTAGTTACACAGAATAATAATTTCTATAGATCTAACATATAGCACTGTGACTATAGTTAACAACAACGTATTGTATATTTGAAATGCGCTAAGAGAGTTGATCTTAGAGTTGATCTTATAGAGTTGCTCTTAAGTGTTATCAGTCCAATAAAAAGGTATTTGAGGTGATTGATATATTGCTTAGTTTGATTGTGAGCAGTTTATAGTGCATACATATATCATGACATCAGGCTGTACAGCTTAAATACATACTTTTTTTATTTGTCAAATATACCTCAATAAAGTTAGAAAGAAATAGTATGTGAAATTGATTGCCAGTGGTAGCCATGCACTAACATGTCCTCAACAAATTGTATTTTATTCTAATGGACTCATGGGTTGAATTTAAGCAGTTGTTTAATTAATTATGATTTTTATAATTTTCTCCATGATCATATTCTCAGGTAAGAAATAAAAATTTAGATTTTCCTTTTGTTCTAAAATGTAAAGTTTCAACAGAACATTGATTCTGTGGTTTGAATGCATCCCCCAGAGTTCATGCATTGGAAACTTAATCCCCAGTGTAATAGGGTTGAGAGGTGAGAACTTTAAGAGGTGATTAGGTTATCAGGGCTCTGTTATTATGAATAGAGTAATGTTGTTATTGCAGGGCAAGGTTTCTTATCATGGCAGTGAATTTGTTATCATTTCAAGTTTGGCCTTCCCTTCCTCCTTCTCATGTGTTATCTTATGTGTGCTCTTCTGCTTTTCCATCTTCTGCCACGGGATGACAGAGCAAGAGGGCCCTCATCAGGTGTAGACCCTCAATCTCAGACTTCTCAGGCTCCAGAATTATGAGCCAAATAAATTTATATTCATTATAAATTACTCAGTCTGTGGTATTCTTTTATAGCAATACACAGTGGACTAAGATAATGGAATACTGTATATGCCCCAAAAGTTGTTTCTCCTATTTTTTCTTTCAGGAAATATAAATAATTGCATATGCTCTATTAAATGTCAAATGACTATGCCTCATATTTGTTTATAGAAAATATTTTTAGCCTATCACTCTAAGCAAAATTTACGAAGTGCTGAAATATTTTGAAGTGAAATGGAAACTTACTTCCATATTATTATGGCATCCTGACAATTTGCTAGTTCCAAATTCTAGCGAACATTTTTTTTTTCCTTCTAAGATTGAGATGTTCTATTAGCAACACTTCAGGAAGGGAGAACCTGTGACTTTCCTCTATTTTGTTGGTAATTATAAGCAGGAGGCAGTCACAGCTCAACTATGTGTTGTAGGTGTGTGCTTGGTTTGGGAAGGAGGTTTACTTTGAGGAGAAAAACTAACCTATTATCTATGGAGTAAGAAAATGCCAGCCAGCACAAATCTAAAAGTTTTTCAATTAAGCCAAGTAATTAGATTTTGGAATGTAACCAGTGAACTTCCATTAAACAATCTAAATTGTGAAACTCAATGCCGCTTCCAAAAAGGTTGTGTAAGAATTATAAATAAAAGTGAAACAGAATAGAAATTGTCTGATGCATGCACTTATGACAAATGTGCTATAGGACCAAAAGCAGAAAAATATGCTTTCCAAGTTTCTCATAGCATAATGTGTACTAATGAATTTTACACATTAATTTTATGTGTGAAAGCAGTACATTGAATGAGCATAGTTTTCATAAACATAACCAAGCATCTCTAAAATGGAATCCTCTTTACCCACTGTAATGTTGCATACCACTGTATGACAGAATATAGACTCCACAAAATGTATGCCATTGTCGTTTTGAATAGTATTATTACAATCATAAAATGAAATCTGTCTTTTATTAGGTTAGGTTACAAATCAACATTGAAAATTATCAGTAAAAAATAGCATTTTAATAGAGGTTAAATACAAACTTTAATGAACTTTTCAGATAGTCTAATTCAACTCTCATTACATCTCTAAGAAGTAGAATAGTGAACATGTTATATTTAAGTCACAAATTAAAATAAGAGCTTTTTTTAATGTTTTTTAAAACTTAACTTTGGAATCATCTCATGCTGCTTATTCTTATATTTTTACCTGCACTTTTTTATATCGTTTTGCATTTACTTTTTGTCTTGTTTTAGAAGAGAACATAAGAATGTCAAAGTGGTGTGTATATATTTAATTGACCTCCCGCTGCAAATACGTAACATTGTGGAGTTTTATGCTATGAAATAAAATTAATATTGACAATGATGAAAACGATTAGACAAAATAAAACCATATGTATTTTTATAGCCCAGAAATCTCTGTCATGATGGAATACAAGTGCTGCCTATGCATTTATGAGGAATATGAGACCATTAAAATGAATACATCTCTTAATCATGAAAGACAGCTCTTCAAATACCCCATGCTTATGGATAATGGATTGTTAGGGATTACAAACAATGTCTAGTGTTCCCTAACCCACTTCCCACAGACACGTAATCATCTGGAAGATGCTCCATTACTTTTCTGAGTATCTCTCGGGAACAGGAAAGATGTTTCAGAGCCATAGGTACCTACAGTGACAATGTTAAATGGTACCTTACACTTACATAGAGTTTTAGTCAAGATATGGGAAGTTAGAGGAATTAGATGATATGTATTACTTTTTACAATGTTGTAAAACATGCCTTTGCACTCTGAAGTGAAAAAATGGAAAAAAAAAATAGAATAGAAAAAGAAAATATAAAAGCATCAAACACAGCTATTGTAAATATAATAGCAAAATGTTTTATTTTCTTCATAAAAGACAGTGAGAATCTGCCACAGAGCTCTGAAACAAAGTTGATTTTGCATGATGTATATATGCAAGACTGACAGTTCAAAGTTCTATATGAACTAAAAAAATAGAGGGAAAAAAGGCTATTAGTCCCTAGCAAGTTACTCCGCCTGCCCTTTTTATCTGATCTCCATTTGAAGATAGATAGTTATAAATTATTAAACTTCTCTATAGAGAACTCTCAAGTGAACTCACTATGTCCTGAAAATAGCTGAATATTCTAGTATCTCATCACTAACCCTGGATTCTTTGGCTCCCAAATGTCCATCCATTTATTATTACTGAGAACCAATGTATTATTATTGAGAATCAGGATGCCTTCTCCCACAATAATACTACAAATCTCTGACCTTTGTTACTTACGAACTGCAAGGTCTGGAAGCCAAGATGTTCATGGCAAGTCCCAGGTGAGGACCATAGGCTGTGGACCATATCTATCAGTAAGAAGAGTCTTAGTGCAGAGTTACCTCCTTTGTTCAGCAGGAAAGGATGGCAAATTGGAGGAATTCACATTCAGCAGCCAAGTTTGTTCTGACACTGTGAGCCTCTATTTTTTCTACAAAAAGTAGAAAAATTTTGACACCACTTGGAGTCAAAATACCTATGTTTACATATCAACAATAGGACTCACTGCTTGTGTAACTTGGGGATCTCAATGATAAGTATTGCTCCTAAAATGAGGAAGTTAGTTCAGTGAGACCTAATTCAGGTATTGGATTATTTGTGAGATTTTGTTTTATTTTATTTTATTTTATTTTATTATTTTTGAAATGGAGTTTCGCTCTTGCCGCCCAGGCTACAGTGCAATGGCAGAATCTTGGCTCACTGCAACCTCCACCTCCCTGTTCAAGCGATTCTCCTGCCTTAGCCTTCCAAGTAGCTGGGGATTATAGGCACATGCCACCATGCCTGGCTACATTTTGTATTGTTGGTAGACACAAGGTTTTGCCATGTTGGCCAGGCTGGTCTCAAACTCCTGACCTCAGGTGATCCACCTGCCTCAGCCTCCCAAAGTGGGTGGTTGGCGGGGGCGGTGATTACAGGCATGAGCCACTGCACCTGGTCTCTACAGAATTTAGTGGTTAGCTTTTGAACAACATTTGATACCATGCTTAAATATTTTAAACAATAAGGAATCATTAACCAGCATAAAGCATTGAGAATCATGTGTTTCAGATGCTTGTTTCAGAATGTTTCCTGATGGCAAAGTGATGAGAGATGAGAGGTGAGAGCCTGGGTATCAGAAGACTGGTTACCAGAGTGCTGCAATTATCAGGCCTCAGATGATGAAGCAGAGAACACACTTCGGCATTGAGTGGGTCCAGCCCACTCAATTCAGAGCAGTTTTCTCTGTGATGTGAGTTCTCTAGAACTCACAGATAGGTCGCCAGAGAGGGACAAAATCATTAAGGAAACTTCTATTCCATGAGATTGGTGCTCTGTAGAATGGATAGTAATTTTGTCTGGGTTTTCTAGGAACTGTATGCATCATAAGAGCTTAAAGGAAGGGAAAGAAAGAGCAGTTATTCAAATGTGATTTATAAATGGTTTCATAGAACAAATCTAGCACTGGTGGAGCCTGCTTCTAAACGTAGTGCCACCTAGGGGAAGGGAGAGATCCAGACAAAGTCAACTATCCTAAATGTCTCTGGGGGCAAAACAAACTGACCTAGTATGAACACGATCTTTGCTTATGAGTTGGAGGTTATTAAAAATCATACCCACCCACCACTATTCCTGCCACGGACATATCCGGAAACTGAGATTTAATAATTCCCTTATATAAAAGCCTACTGTTAAAGTGTTAATATGTTATTTGAGTGATGTCTGGTATTAATCCATTACCACCTATTTGTGAGTAGCAAAATCAATACCAACAAGAAAGGGAAACACGTATGAGAAAATGGGAAACAGGCCAGACCAGTTGGGATGGGGCTGTCTTGAAAAACACTATCAAGAAAACTGAGCTTAACCTAGCTAGGACTCCAGAAAAGAAGACCTTTCTCAGTTATGTCATGTATGGTATCAGCATCCTATAGGTACTTGGCATTCCTGTGGTGTGTGCTGTTCCCTCCAAATACAAGCCTATGCTTCTATATACTGGAAATTAACTCTAGAAATGAAACTGTTCTTCTCATTTTTTCTTTTATTTTCTTGGTGATAAATTATTGTTCTTTCATGGTTTTCTCTTAAAATCATCCAGTTGATCTATAAAAATATATTCAACTTATTGTGCGGAAACACCCTGAGAAGAACAAAGAGAAGTTTAAATGAGGACCAGGATACCTGCAAGTGAGCCAATAGTCATTCTTTCCTTCCTTACTAAGGACAGTTTTATTCAGTTTGAAGTTTGAAGGACAGTTTTATTCAGGGTGAAAATGGACCGACTAAGAATTTATCATTTTCTGTCTCTTCCTGGAAGCTAGAAACATTTATGTAACATAGTTTTGTCCAATCATATATAATAGAGAGAAAACGTTTGAGTTTTTGAGAAAAAAAAAATCTTTGAAGAGAACTAATCCAGCCAGGATGTACACTTTTACCTCCTGCTGCTCTTGTGCTTCTTGCCCAGAATATAACTGTGATGCTGGAAGTAGGACAGCCATTTTATGGTTTCAGGGTGATATGTCTGAGCTAAAAAAAGCAAATTGAAAATATAAAAACCAGGATATCTGATAGCATTGTGGTTCACATTACTAGTCTCATTAAGTGAGACAAATAAAACTCCATAGCAGAAAGAATTAATTAATTTAGGAGACTCATGTCAATGTCTACGTAAGAAGTAATGAGAACAAGACATCTAAGCTTATAGCTGGACATTCATGTCTTCAAGAATTGCAAGTCTTATTGAAGACATCAGAGATAAGTAGATAATTCTACTTTTGTAAGAGAAATTCTGCAATATTTATGAAACCATGGCATTACATTTCACTGAATTGGCTTGAGTAAATGTTTTTCAAAGGGGGTAACACAGTTACTTGGAGAATGAGAAGTTTTCCAACCAGTCTCGGGGAGATATGAAACGAATAGCTGGGGAGGAAATTCAGGCAGAGAGATGAATCTGTGTAAGAGCACAAAGTCTTACATAAAAGATGGAGAGAGGTGGTTAGAAATATTTTGAGGCAACTGGAGTCTTATTTGAACATCAAAATGGTGGGAAGTTGAGCCAAGTCAGAGGGCAGGAGCCAGATGTTGAAGGACAGTATAGGCCATGCTTAGGAGTTTGGGCTTCATCCCATAACCAGGATTTGCAAACCGGCAGCCAGCCTAGAATCCCTGCTTGGTTTGGCAAGCACAAAATTTTATGAGTTTTACATTAGAATGTTCTAGGTAAAGAGGGCTCTGTGTCCTTGAAAAGTACACATATATAGAAATAAGTGGAAGATAGATAATTCACATGAGAAAAGGCTTCATTTCAGACAAACAGAATATGTGTGTGTGTGTGTGTGTGTGTGTGTGTGTGTGTGTGTGTGTGTGTATGCATGCCAGGAGAAGTGAGAAGTTAAACATCTAATAAACTCTAGCAAATATGGGAGGATGTAAGAAATGGTCCTGTTCAAGAGTTCAGAAAGGACAGCAGAGTAGCCAAGGAAAATTTATTTATTTCCAATTAGTATTTAATAAATTGAATTTTACAGATAAAATTTTCAGGATTAAAAAATACAGCTATCTAATCCCTTAAAGTCACTAATATATTGGCATCCCAGTCCAAACAATAAATAATTGATTAGTAATTTAATCAGCAATAAATATTTAGGAAATATTTGCCAAATACAGATATAACTCTCTAAACTTTTCGGAAATCTAATATTATATTTTGTTTAATAGTCATAACTTCTAAAATAAGTTGTGGAAACCCTATATATATTCATTATTATAGTAAGAAATAAGGTAGATAGTAAAAAGGAAAATTAACTATTAAAGAATAACAGACTTAAAATGGTCAATTTACAAGGTAATATTAATAAATTATCAAGTTATGCCAAAATATATTATTTAACCCAAGTAGTTTTAGCATCTTCAATAATGAATACACCATATAAAATGCACAAATAGAAAGCCAGAATATATCCTGTGAGCATTTTTACCAGTGCGTTAATGACCTGCTTGAGTTAGTACCTTGGGCTTTGTCTCCAGCCTTAAAATACAGTCAGTTATTACCTGCTCAAATCTATGCCAGCATGTTTTAACTAGACTAAATATACTCTAAAGAGAGGTAAATATTATACTATTTCATTTTCATTCTCAGCTTCTAAAATCACAGCTATTATTCATAATTCAATTGTAGTTTTGAGTATGCTATAATGTACCTGTAAGTGAAAATCATGTACTTGTGAGAGTGTTTAAGTTTTTTGAATCATAAAATTAGAAATATCAGAGTGTGAAGTGGATTTAAAATATGTTCTTATATATCCTTAAACAATGTATTATCATTTTTTTCTTTTTTTAAAAAATATAGTTTAGTTATGCCTTCCTTAGGTCATAACTTTTGAGATGACATTAAAATACAGTTTGCAAAATAAACTAAACATAACCGAGATTTAAAAACCATTATTAAAGTATAATAGAAACATACGGTATTTAGGGCAAGTTTCATTCATTTAAGTAATTATTGTCAATTTGCTCATTATTTGAATTAACTCCTCCTCCTTCCTCTTGTTCCATAGCCAAAAAGCAATTTATGCTGTGTTAATTATTCACAGAAATAAAGTATGTGGGAAGGGGGACAATATTTGAAGATTTAAATGGTCAATGCTATTGCTGCATTTCTTGTTCATCCAAAGTAAAACTAGATAATATTTTGTGTAAGCAGCACCTTGTTGGCTGGATAGCTGACAAATTACCATAATTTAAGTCTTCGTTTGCTTGAAGTTTCAATAAGCTTAGGGTCATTATGAAGCATTACCTTGTCATGAATTTTAAAGATAAAATTCATATTGAGGAAGATGATGATAATAACATCCATACATATTAGTTTTAATTAAGCAAATAGAATGTGCAAGTACTATATTAAATACTTATTCACAGATTACCTACTTTCATCTTCAACACAATCCTATAAAAGTAAATGCTATTATCTTGGTTTTGTAGATACTAATAGCCAGTATTTGTTGACTTCTAATTGTGTGTTCAGTTATCAACATCACAATGAGATAGCTACCATCTTCTAGAAAAGAAATTCCAAACGTAGAATGAGAAAGTGATTTACCTACATTTCCATATATAGTGATATTGGAACCATGACTCACTTGTAATTTAAAACTCATGTTCTTAACCACAGTGCTGTGATTATCATATGTATTATCAGTGTAAGTAATTGTAGATGCTTTAACAGAGAACCTTTGAATTTCATCCGATTGACAAAATAAAGTTTACATAGCTTACTCATGTTATGTATGATCCAAGATTCAATGCTGTTGGAATGTTGAAATGTTGCCTGTCTGTAATGGGATCTGAGAAACAGACGGAATCAGAGAGAGACGAAAATGTAATAGGTTTGGCATAAATAGAACATTTTATCTGCCACATCTTATAAGTAAATCCTAACTTTTCTATGTGAAATTAGAGAACTATTGTGTGATTTTAAGCACAGAATATAAATAAATTTCTTTTTTTTTTATTTATTTATTTTACTTTAAGTTCTAGGGTACATGTGCATAACGTGCAGGTTTGTTACATATGTACACTTATGCCATGTTGGTGTGCTGCACCCATCAACTCGTCAGCACCCATCAATTCATCATTTATGTCATGTATAACTCCCCACTGCAATCCCTCCCTCCTCCCCCCTCCCCATGATAGGCCCCAGTGTGTGATGTTCCCCTTCCCGAGTCCAAGTGATCTCATTGTTCAGTTCCCACCTATGAGTGAGAACATGCGGTGTTTGGTTTTCTGTTCTTGTGATAGTTTGCTAAGAATGATGGTTTCCAGCTGCATCCATGTCCCTACAAAGGACGCAAACTCATCCTTTTTTATGGCTGCATAGTATTCCATGGTGTATATGTGCCACATTTTCTTAATCCAGTCTGTCACAGATGGACATTTGGGTTGATTCCAAGTCTTTGCC
>NW_016804869.1:99615-120717 GCF_001698545.2 Rhinopithecus bieti
TCAGCAATGGCGGGCGCCCCTCCCCCAGCCTTGCTGCTGCCTTGCGGATAGATCGCTGCAGACTGCTGTGTTAGCAATGAGGGAGGCTCCGTGGGCGTGGGACCCTCCCGGCCAGGTGTGGGATTTATTCTCCTGGTGTGCCTGTTTGCTTAAAGCACAGTATTGGGGTGGGAGTTACCCGATTTTCCAGGTGTTGTGTGTCTCAGTTCCCCTGGCTAGGAAAAGGGATTCCCTTCCCCCTTGCACTTCCAGGTGACGTGATGCCTCGCCCTGCTTCAGCTCTCGGTGGTCAGGCTGCAGCAGCTGACCTGCACCGATTGTCCGGCACTCCCTAGTGAGATGACCCCAGTACCTCAGTTGAAAATGCAGAAATCACCAGTCTTCTGTGTCGCTCGGGCCGGGACTTGGAGACTGGAGCTGTTCCTATTCGGCCATCTTGCTCCGCCCCTCAATAAATTTCTATTTTAGAATTATGACTATGGTAATATTACAGAGACTAGACTGTGCTTAAAATCACACAATAGTTCTCTAATTTCACATAGAAAAGTCAGGATTTACTTATAAGGTGTGGCAGATATAATGTTCTATTTATGCCAAATCTATTACATTTTCATCTCTCTCTGATGATGTCTGTTTCTCAGATTCCATTACTGACAGGCAACATTTCAACATTCCAACATCATTGAATCTTGGATCATACATAACATGAGTAAACTATGTAAACTTTATTTTGTCAATCGGATGAAATTCAAAGGTTCTCTGTTAAAGCATCTACAGTTACTTACACTGATAATACATATGATAATCACAGCACTGTGGTTAAGAACATGAGGTTTTAAATTACAAGTGAGTCATGGTTCCAATATCACTATATATGGAAATGTAGGTAAATCACTTTCTCATTCTTAGTTTGGAATTTCTTTTCTAGAAAATGGTAGCTATCTCATTGTGATGTTGATAACTGAACACACAATTAGAAGTCAACAAATACTGGCTATTAGTATCTACAAAACCAAGATAATAGCATTTACTTTGTATAGGACTGAGATAAGAAAATATGAAGCTATTTAGGGAAACCAATTTAGATGAGAAATGATGGGAGCAGGAATAATACAGTGGTTACAGGAATTAAGAGAAGAGGTAGGAAAAGCCTCCAAGAGCAATTTGGAGAATAGATTCAAAAAGACTTATTTCAATATTGGGTGTAACCAATTAAGCAGAATGGTCAACAATACTCCTGAGGTCTTAAGTAGGGAGAACAGCATGGATGGTGGTAGGTATTATAATGTAGAGGTGATTTATTTACATGTATGGAGCAATGTCAAATAGGAGTCCTTTGTATACTTGGGACACATACTGATTGTGCTGCATATGAGTTTGTTTGCATTTTTATAAGAACTTTCTAACAGAAAATCAAGAAAATCAGAAGAGAAAAATCAAATAAATGAACCTGGTTTCATTCATTCAATCATTCATTCAACAAATAAATTTGGACTGTGCATTATTTGTCAAGCACTGTGCTAGAAATTGTGAGAAATAAAAGACACAATCTCTGGGTTGAGGATATTTAGGTTGAGCAGAAGACAGTTGTTGATATGGTTTGGCTGTATCCCCACCCAAATCTCACCTTGAATTGTAATAATCCCTACATGTCAGGGGTAGGGCCAGGTAGAGATAATTGACTCAGGTTCCCCCATACTCTTTTCTTGGTAGTGTATAAGTCTCACAAGATCTGAGGATTTTATAAATAGGAGTTCCCCTGCATAAGCTCTCTCTTGCCTGCTGCAATGTAAGATGTGACTTTGCTTCTTCTTTCCCTTCCACCATGATTGTGAGGCCTCCCCAGCCATGTGGAACTGTGAGTCAATTAAACCTCTTTCCTTTATAATTTACCCAATCTTGGGTATGTCTTTATTAGCAGCTTGAGAACAGACAAATACAGTTGCGATTCATCTTAATAACTGTCAAATCAAAGCAAATTTGAGATTTTACAGCAACTTATAAAATAGAAACCCAAAAGGGTAGCAAGAGAGTGTCAAAGCTGCATGTTCTCACTTATAAGTGGGTACTAAACCTTGAGTAATCATGAACTTAAAGATGGCAGTAATAGACACTGGGGACTACTAGAGTGGGGTTGGGGATAAGGGTTGAAAAAGTAACTATTGGATAGTATGCCCATTACCTGGGTAACGGGATCATTAGTATCTCAAGCCTCTGCACTGCACAATATGTTCATGTAACAAACCTACACATGTACCCTCTGAACCTAAAATAAAAGTTGAAATTACTTTTTTAAACTCTTCATAAATGTTGAAAAAGACATAAAAGTTGTCTAAGCAAACAAAAAGAGAAGATATGTTTAGCCTTACAGAAGTACATGCACGTAGGTTCAGAAAAAAAAATAGAAATGTCGTGATTGATGATTACAAGAAAGTAAGTATGACCCGAGTAAGGAACTGGAGAAGGATTGGCAAGAAATAGAGCTTATGAGGTAAGATTTGTTATGACATGAAAGATTCTTACAGTGTGTCATAAGCCTTTTAAAGACTTACTAGAAGTTGAAAGTTAAAGTCACAGAAGAATTCTTGGCAGAGAAATGACATAGTCACATTTATGCTTTATAAAGGTAATTCTTACAATGGTGTGAAAAATAGATTGGATAAAAGCAGAACCAGAGGCATGGGACCCTGTCAAGGCACTTTTACAGAAATCTAGCAGAGAAGCCATAGTGGTCTGAAGCAAAGTAGTTGCAGTGAGAATGGAAAGGAACAGAGGAATTCAAGAAGTCTTACGAGGCAAAATGGATAGAGTCTTATCTCCAATGAAAGTAAAGGCTAAACAAGAGGGAGAAATTGAGGCTAATTTCCAGGTTTATGATTTAACTAGGTATTTAATGGTGGCAAGAGAGGTATTTAATGTCAAGACAGGAAAAAATGAAAAGATAAGGAGATCTGAGGAGCGAAGAAGAAAGTAAACCTAGTATTTATTATGTGTGTCGATATCTCTGAAGCATTCAAGTAGAGATGTACAGTAGAAAGTTGGATATAATTCTCTAAGTATAATAAAATATGACTCTGAGTTTCAGGCATTGTCTATACCTGTCCCTACATAGGTCAGTGCTTTAATGATGCCAAGTTAAGCCTCAGTCTTTTTCTTTTTCCGTTTTACTTGATTGGAAGACTCTTACAAGTGACAAGTGAGAATAGGAGAAAAAAGATTAAGTGCAAACCCATCACCCACCATTACTACTTGCTGTCAGTAGTATCATCTTTTTTTTAAAAGATAATTATTAATTGGAGGAAGCCAACACTTACCTTTTTTATATCTTATCCCTGCTTTGAAAGAAAAGTAACTTGAAAAGAAAATCTAAGCCAAAATATGATGACACTTAAGAAAATCCCACCAGTTGCTAATTTATGGTTTACACTGATGACCATATATTTACAATTACAAACTATCATAATTTGAGTTCAAATGTTGTACCTTTTCTGAAAGGAAAAGTCAAATCATGAATATAAAAAGTGAATGAATATCAAGCCACAAGGACTGTTGTGTAAGACACATTACAAAGACACATTGTAGTTATACAAAATTATGATCTTCGTAAAATAAGGTGAATATGAACTCAACCAAGGAAACTACATAATTGCAAAGCAGGGTCTGAAGCAACTACATTAAATAATGGGGCTTCTTAAATAATAAAATCTTTTTAGAAAACGAAGCTTTCTGAAAACTTTTCCAGAATGTTTTAGTACAGGCTACATGATTTATACCCATTTATTTAAAAATCCAAATTAAGCAAGGTTGATCAAGGACATTACAAATGAAATTATCTGGGGAAGTATCTAGAAGTTTGTTGGTAGGCTCCAGACATATGGATTGGTAGGTTTTCCCTGCATGTGAAGCAGTTTAAATATTTCTTATTATTTTATGTTACTAATTCAAAGCCTAATAGCCATTGCTGGTCATAGCGAGCGTGTGTTCCAGTATCTCACAACCTATGCTAACCTCTCAGCTTTCTCCCAAGAGCCCTCCTTGCAAGAACATTGGGAAACTTATCTGACCACCATAAAGCTCTATAAAATCATTAGAGAAAAATTTTTCTTAAGAAAAGTCCAGAAATTTTTGGTAACATGCCTTAGAGCATTACTTTCTTTGCCTCTTGGTATGTATAGACATGGTATCAATAGTTTCAATGTGTTTCTTTGCCCATTTATATAAGTTGCTTGTCTGAGAAGACTTTTCTTTAGAAATTATGACTTTTTCAGTTCACAGTTCAAAATCATATAATCTCTAAGTGAGCTCTTATATTGGTGATTTAATCAGAAAATGTCTCTACTGAACAAAGTTTTTTTATTAATATGCAAATGAATGCCATAAGGCAGATGACACTTTTTCCCAAATCACATTCAATTAACATACCAATAACTTTAGGTGCTCCTAGTGTAATCAGAATTAGTGTTTTACATGACAGATTTTTTAACACTTCTTAGATTCTAAGATAAAGATTAGATGCTATTATTTTTTACCATGATGCAAATGCAAAACATAAGCTGAAAAAAATAGAAGAAAATAGCCAAAGATGACATAAATATAACTATGTTATAAATGCTCTTATTCAGGCTCCTGAATTGATTACTAAACCAAGGAACCACATAATTACCGTAGATAGGGTATTTAGTATTAAATTTAATAATAGTGACCATCTGTTATGTTATAAGAAAGCACAACAGATGAGAGGGCAAAGCGCTCAAACTACTCCGTATCACCTAAAGCAAATTCACATAGTTGAGGCATTTTAAGAGATTACGGTTCAAAATTAAGAATTAGCCTCAAGACATTGTCTACAGTCTTCTATGATAAGTGGGAAATGAGTTATTCAGTCTCAGCAGATTACCAATTGATGTTTCTGCTTAAAGTATTATTTAACTGCCATCAGGCAGGTCAGAATCAATATGGAACGAAAGCACTGAAGTCTTTTGTTTTCCCTTCTGTGTGTTGGAAAATGTTTTTATGAAAATCAATTTCTTCAGCAACTACTTATTTTTCACCGATTATATTGTAGCCATTATTATACACGCTAGGGCCATAGTGTGAAAAATGTTCTTTTAGTATTCAAATGTAGCTTTTGACATATTGGATATTATTTTAAGAAATATAATTTATAATTTATAATGCACAATGCTATTATAATGGATGTAAAAATGAAGTGTGTTTTTTAAACTACCATCTCTGAATCACTTTATAGGTTTCATCACATAAATTTTTTGACCATTCGAATATATAGGTTTCCAGTAGAATGGTAAAGACTTGTGTATGTCAGCATGTTTGTTAGAGTATTTACTATGTTCTGAGTAGTATTGACTTTGATGATGATTTCTCCTGGGAAAAAGGCTGGCACCCATTTTCCAGTTCTGGTATTCAATATGAATCTAAGTTATGCAAAAACCTAAGAAGTACTCTACGGAATGTTTCTGAAACTTAGAGTCATCACTGATGCCATTAGTATTAAACGAATCAGGGTAGCTTCTCTGTAATCAAAACAAAGATTTTACATTCATTTGAATGGAAACTTTCTTTTTTACTTTGAACATTAGTTTCAAGCAATCTATTCCTGACATAATACAAGGAAAATCATTTACAAGAGGAAGTTGATTTCTTAATTAAATTTAGCATCCATCATCCTCAGTACACTAATAATTTAAAATTTAATATTTAAAAAATATTACACTTCAGCCAAATGCTTTACATGTAACTATTGTATTATGTTAGGGGATTATTCTTGCCATTCATATGGGTGATATGCAGTATGCTACTCTCCAACAGCAGATCAACAATATAACTTTCAACAGCTCCTGTTGGCATGATACTATTTGCTGTCATTGCTCTTGGAGAAGTAGCACATTCCCGTAAGACAAGATTGTGCCCTTTTAACATGCACATATTATTTTTAGCTCTAGCAATAGTTTGAAGAGTGTTTTTTACATAAGAAGAAATAATAGAGGAAAGAAGAACAAAATCCCAGAGATATAATATTTACAGTTCTATAGTAACATATTTTTTTTTTCTGGTGGGGGAAGGAGCATTAGTGATTTGCCCAATAAAATGAAATGAAATATAAAAGCAAAAGCAAACCAACATACCCTTGCTGGAATACTCCTTCTCTAACAACTGTCATTCTATATCTCAATTTTAAGCCTAACCACATTTTTAAAAATATTATTTTATGTAAGCAAAGCAGCAAATTGAATGGAAGCTTTTGTTTTTCATTTTATTTGACTTCAAAGCAGCATTTGATCTTGCTTATTTATTTCTTTTTTAAAGTTCACTCTTCACTTGGCTCCATGACACAACAATTTTCCGGCTTTCCTTCTACCATTCTACCTACTTCTTCTGACTCTTTTGATGATTGTTCTTCCTCCACCTGGGCTTTTAATAAAAACTTAGCTGTTCAGTATTTCCCAATATTCTTTTTCGGTACGTAAGAAGAAATAATAGAGGACAACTTTTATTATCAACAGCTTCCTCTATGATTGAAACCTTAAAATCTAATTCTCTGATTAATATTTCTTTTGGGATATCTCAAATTTACCTAGAATTGAATATTTCCAAAGCAGAATGTTTTGGAATTCAATTATTAAGCTCAATTATTATTAAATTCAATTATTTAAACTGATTCCTTTTCTGCTGCTTTATTCTAAGGAATGGCATCAAGTTTTCAATTTATCAAGAAAGAAACTTTATATATATCTTTATTAACTACCTCTCTTAGTCTACCCTTAAAATCAAGGCATCACCAAGTTTTTTTGATTTTATGTCCTAAAGTCATCTACTTTTTTTTCATGAACTTCACTCATCCAAGTCCAAAGAACTATCATTTCTTTGGGACACTACAGAGGTCTTGATAGAAACACAGACAGATCAATTGATCAATAAATAGATATATCTAATCCATTCTCCATATTGAACCAATAATTTTACAAGATAATGTAATTATTTTATTTTTTTTCTCTCTCTCTAGTTCATCTCTCTCTCCATCTCTCTCTCTCTCTCTCTCTCTCTCTCTCTCTCATACACACACACAAACATACATACACATATTTAACAATTTCTTTATCGTGGTAGGTTAAATTAAAACTCAAAAGTCTTCATTATTTCTCATTCCCCAATAGAGTAGTGAAGTACATTTCCACACCCCTTGACTTTAGTCATAGAGTGTATTTCCTCAGTCATGTGATTTGTCTGGCCATTAGTTGAAGCTGGAAGACAAAGTGATCCATTTCCAAGCCCAGACCTTCAGATGCCTCAGGATTTTTCACCTGCCTTGTAAGCAAGTGCTTTTCCACCCCTTTGGAGAGAATTGTCCAGGCTAGCCCATGGCCAAAAGGAGAATAAGAGACTTAAGGAACAAAGATAAACTGCCTCTCTCAATCTACTGCTAAGATTTTTGTGCTTGACTGCTATACAGAATAATTGAGAGTATTGGTCAGTGATATTTACGGTTTCTTATTTTTCTAAATATAAAGTAAAATAACTTGAATATGTTCAAAAAATCCTGTATAATTTGTCCCTCTACTTCATGTCAAGCCTCATTTGACACCAAGCTCCCTATGTCTTCAATTGCCAAATCAGAGTGGCTTTATTCTAGTTCTGTGAACTCACCAATGATTTCTCAAAGCTCAGGAACTTACACATTATTATATCTCTTTTTTTCTTCTTGTTCCTGTCTAGTTAGCTCCATCTTAATCTTCAGAATCTGAACTTAAGTACTACTTTCTCAAGATTAGCTTGATGCAACTACTATTCTACATTTGTGTGTCTTTATAATTGGTTTCCACCATTAAATTAAGTCTTCTGATGATAGAATTATTAAATTATTGAATAAAGTAATTAATGAGTGAGGTGATCCAAACCAGATGTGAGTCATTTTCAAAGGTCCCAGTAATTGCACACCTTTTGACATTTGCTAGCCCAATAGCATCTATTAAGTAATTTTTGCAAATAGTTGTATGTGTATTAAAATAAGTTATAAGTGACATAAAACAAATTTAATAAATGCACTCATGGTGTCTCTTTCTCTTTATAACCCAAACTGGGAAAAAGTTTAAATTTCTTCATCAACTTCTTTTAATAGAAATAAATAAAGTCAAGGTGAGGAATCCATTAGCCCTCTTGCCTCTGTGCTTCCTTGGGATCTTTCCCATGAGACGCTTTCACTTTCTCTTCTTGCTTTTTTTTTTTTTTTTTTTGAGACGGAGTCTTGCTCCTGTCGCCCAGCTGGAAGTGCAGTGGGCAGATCTCGGCTCACTGCAAGCTCCGCCTCCCGGGTTTACGCCATTCTCCTGCCTCAGCCCTCCCGAGTAGCTGGGACTACAGGCTCCCGGCCAACTGCGCGGGCTAGTTTTGTATTTTTAGTAGGACGGGGTTTCACCATGTTAGCCAGGATGGTCTCGGATCTCCTGACTCGTGATCCTCCCGTCTCGGCCTCCCAAAGTGCTGGAATTACAGGCTTGAGCCACCGCGCCCGGCCGATGCTTTCACTTTCTATCAAGAAAAATATTAACTTAACCTTAAGCATTATTTAATACATTTGTTTAAATAATAGCAGATGTGAGTTATAAATTCACAGCTTTTCTTTTCAGCTGCCAGCCTTGGAAATCAGATCATTTCCTATGCCACTAAATTGGATTTAAAATGTGTTTTCTATACCATGATAGCAATTTTAATTTGGAATTCTGTGCAAAATTGGTATATAGTTGGGATACAATAAATATTATAAGTACCTTTGGTTCAGTCGCTTGTTCATTCATTACTGTGGCTACAGAACTGTCTCCCAGATGGGATTGTAAGCACATTTTAAAGGCAAGAAATTGATTTTATTCATGTGTATATTCTTTCTTTACTTCTAAAATACAGCTTAGTTTTAAACATGCAATGGCTAATCTATATTTATTGAAATGTTAAAACTTATTAGATATAAAGTATTACCTCTTCCACAAGAGGTGCCTTGGCACCAAGGCAAAAGCTGGAATAATTTTACTCTCCTCTTTATTGCAGAAAGGCATTCTACCACATTCAAAATTTATCCTTATTTGAAGTCCATATCATAAGATTCTATACCCTCTCTCTCATTTTATCAAAGTAAATCTCCAAATTTCCACACAGTCCCCACTTATCTCAAGAATATATTAATCCCTTTTCCACTATTTTTCGGTTTATCCAAACTCTTGTTAATATTCTGAGGAATCTCAATCGTAACATGAAAATTTCAACAGTGTTATCTTAGAGATGCTGTACTTTCTCAAAGAAAACTATCTTTATTTTCACTACAGGAAGAAACTACCAATTTAGGCTTCCAAAAATTAGTAATATCTTTCTCTGGCATTTTCACTTAACTGTATCCATTGAGTTTGCATCACTTTTTCTTCTGTCCTCTGTTCCCTCTGTTTGTTCCAATCATGGCAGCCTATCACACCCTCCTAGTCTTATAGTCCTTGCTATTAATTCTAATCACTTTGATTCACTGTGCCAAATCTTCACTGTCCTGCTTTCTGGATACCTTAACTTATTTAATTTGTTTGTTTCCATCTTGCCAGTTTAAATCCCTGGATAACTTCAATTATCTCTTTAGTCGCTCTTATTCCTGGGATGTTATTATTGACAAAAATAATGAAACTACTATTCTTGCCATTCTACCATAATAGGCACATGTAGAGTTGTTTGGGGTGCTTGGCTTGATAATGGATTGCTGAATATATGGTACACAAATAAATGTTCAAAGGCAGACTGGAGAGAGATTTGACCAAAAGAGGATGCTTCCCAAATTTGACAAATAGAGGCTGTGTCTCAATCTGTAGATAATAGGTAATACCTAAAGTTACTAAGAAAAGGAAATCATATTTCTTGACCTGTCTAGAGATTAAAATGTGTATATTATGGTAACACAAAAACAAGTTATTACAGTTTGAATGTATATTAATATAAAATCAATCGTATAGAGAAAATGAAGATGATAAAATAGACTTCCTCATAGGTGAAAGCTAAATTTTAAAGGAATTGCTATGAAAATATTTCTTAACTATAATACCCAAAACTGACGATTTATACTAATCATGTGTGGGATTCTTTTCAAATATAGTTAAGAAAATATTTCTTAACTATAATACCCAAACCTGACGATTTATACTAATCATGTGTGGGATTCTTTTCAAATACTGAGACCAAGATTCCACCCTAGAGTTTAAGATTCTCTATGTCTGCAGTAGGGATGAGGAATCTCCATTCTTCAGAAACACCACTAATCACTGTGATATATATGCAGGTCTGAGAATCACTATAGGAAGCAAAATTCAGGTCACCTTTACCCCTCAATATATGGAGTTTTACTTCCTTTTTTCCCATGATCAGTCATTTTAGAAGAAATCTTTAAGCTAGCAGCAGTTTTCTATTTATTGCAATGGAAACCATTTTTCATGGGTTGAAAACACAGTCCTCTATGGGCCACATTTCCCTCAGTCAGAGATATTTTGCATTGTCTTGCTGTCAATCACTCTTTCAGTAGTAATCGCCTATCAATTTTACGTCTCCTGTCAAGTGATTTTTATGGCATTTATGATTTATGTAGCAGGAACTGCTTTCCAGAGCAAGGCATCAGTTTTGAACATTGTTTACAGGACTAAGATCCATCTCAATGCCATGCAAGCAATGATTATCCTGAATGCTATTGAGAAGGAATTTGCACAGCTTGAGATTCGGTGGCAATTCTCCCCATGCAATCATCAGACAAACTCAGCATGTTGGATTTCTTTGCCAAAGGGGTGAAAAAATAAACATCTCAAAGTTGAAGAAAATTTGGTTTATAATTCAAAAACTATTAAATATTCTTCCAGCTTTGTTGAGGTACAGCTGATAATTAGATTGTATATATTTAAGGTATATAATATGGTGTTTTGGTATAAAATATATGTGAAAATACTTATACACTTGTGGAATAATTTCCACAATCAAACTAATTAACATATCCATCACCTCACATAGTTACCTTTTTGTGTATTTGTGCTGAAAACACTTAAGGTCTACTCTTTGAGAATTTCAATCATCAACATATTATTATTAAACACAGTTACTAGGTTATATTTTAAGATAACAGGAATTTATTCATCTTATAGCTAAAAGTTTATATAATTTGACAAAATCCCTGTTTCCACACTCCCCTGGTCCCTAGCAATCACCATTCTATTCTTTGTTTCTCCAAATTTAACATTTTTAGATTTCACATGTAAATACCATCATGCAAAATCTATAAGACATTATCCTATCAGTCACAAAATGGATTTAGAAGATTGCAATTCATAGGACTTCAGCAATGGTATGAAGTGATTTTCTTCAATAAGTAAAATCTAACTTTATTACCAAACCTTAACTAAAAATGAGCAAACACCTTTGGAATGCAATTTCAAACCTGAACTCTTAAATAAATTAAAGATTTATTTTGACTGACTCAAAATTTTGTTTGGTCATTAATAATTTGGAAAAACCTGTTAGATCCAAAAAAACAAGTTTCTAAGAAGAAATTCACTTTGTGACATACAAAATTTTGACACATATTTTGACTAATTCGCTCTTGGGCATACTCCCATAATCTCATCTTGAGAATCATTTTAATAGAGCCAGTAAATGCTAAAACATAAATAGTGCAATTAGTTAAAATTCCATATTTTAGAGCTATCATTTTCTTTTCCTTTTGCAAAGAGTTAATGTAATCTAGTTTTAATGTACAATTAGAAAATATATTGCCATCTCTTATAAGCCCTATTTTCTGGTTGTGGAGAGGGCTGAGTTGGCTGGCAATCTAGCCATACTTCTGTGATTTAAATATGCCACTTTAGGCCAGACACAGTGGCTCACACTTGTAATCCCAGCACTTTGGGAGACCTCACCTGAGGTTAGGAATTTGAGACCAGTCTGGCCAACGTGGTGAAATCTCATCCCTACTAAAAATACAAAATTAACTGGACATGGTGGTGCATGCCTGTAATCCCAGCTACTCAGGAGAATGACACAGGAGAATCACTTGAACCCTGGAGTTGGATGTTGCAGTAAGCCAAGATCATGCCGTTGCACTCCAGCCTGGGTGACAAGAGTAAAACTCCATTTCAAAAGAAAATAGATAGATGATAGAGATAGATAGATAGATAGATAGATAGATAGATAGATAGATAGATAGATAGATATAGACAGATGACATCACTTTATCAAATCCATGGTCATGTATTTCAGGCTTAGACCTGATTGAGTATCAAATCATTGCACTCATATTTCAATAACATTAGAAGAAATCCATGTATATTGTTCATAGTCACTCATTAAAAATATCTGTTCTTCTCTGTTCTTTGTACTTTGAAAATTGCTGAGAGAATCTCACCTTACTTCCCCAGTTGAGCTCACTTTCCCACATCATTTCCAAATTCTTCCCTCTTACTTATCGCTGTGCCTACTGCTATGCTGAAACAGACAGCAGTTTATCCTTCACTCTGACCATTTTCCTGTGATAATCTGATGAAGTTGCCTTTGTCCTTTCTACTTTTTGGTCTTTCCACACTCCTCATAATGGATATCCAGAGAAGACATGAAGTCAGAATCCTGGTGCACAGAAAGCAGAAAGACTAAGAAACACATACATTATTTTTGACACTTTCCTCAAAAATGTACATGATAGAAATAGTGCTTTCAGTTAAATCTTGAATTTGAAATGCTGGAAATCATGAAAGAATGGAAGAATCCAGGGAGCTAAGCAGCATCATTCTTTATGCCCCACTTTCAAAACATCTCACAAGTTAAGACCCACTGGTTTGGAATTCCAGCCAGCCAATGGCAAAGGCTGGAGTCTGCCTGAGATGAGACCAAATTCCTGGGGTGAGGGGTAGTTGCCATCTCTGTGGTTCAGTAGACTCAGCCGTTCCAGCCTGCTGGCTTTGGAGAATCTAGATGATCCGGATGAAGGGTCCCTCACAACACAGCACAGCTGCGTTGCCAGATCATGGCCTGTTGTGGGAAGTCAGGGACCCTGAACGGAGGGACCGGCTGAAGCCCCGGCAGAAGAACATAAATTGTGAAGATTTCATGGACATTTATCCCTCCCCCAATCAATAGTCTTGTGATTTCCTATGCCTATCTTTACTTTAATTTCTTAATCCTGTCATCTTCATACTCTGAGGATGAATGTCACCTCAGGACCCTGTGATGATTGCATTAACTGCACAAATTGTTTGTAGAGCATGTGTATTTGAACAATATGAAATCTGGGCACCTTAAGAACAGAATAACAGTGATTTTTAGGGAACAAGGGAGATAACTTTAAATTCTGACAGACAGAACAGAGTCATATTTCTCTTATTATCGAAAATGGGTAAGATAAATATTGCTGAATTCTTTCTCCAGTAAGGAATATTAATAATTAACAGCCCTGGGCAAAGAATGCACTGCCAGAGGAGGCCTCTGAATGGCCACTCTGGGAGTGTCTGCCTTGCAGATGTAGATAGGGATGAAACACGCCCTAGTCTCCTGCAGCACCCCCAGGCTTCCTAGGATTGGGAAATTCCAGCCTGGCAAATTATAGTCAGATGGGTTCTGTGCTCTTGAACCTTGTTTATCAATGACAATGCGTGTGCAGCTGGACATGGAAGTTCATTAGTGATTCTAGTTTCGCCCTGACCTTGCGATCTCTCCTTGACCTCCTGCCTTGTGATCTTTTGTCGCCCTTAAAGCATGTGATCTCTGTGACCCACACCCTATTCGTGCACTCCCTCCCCTTTGAAAATTGCTAATAAAAACTTGCTGGTTTTACAACTCAGGGAGCATCACGGAACCTGATGGCATGTGATGTCTACCACGGATACCCAGCCTTAAAATTTCTCTCTTTTGTACTCTTTCCCTTTATTTCTCAGACCAGCCAATGCTTAGGGAAATAGAAAAGAACCCATGTTGAATATTGGGGGTGGTGTTTCCCCTGATAATGGCCAGACTGCTTCTTTAAGCAGGACCCAGATCCATTTCTCTTCACTGGGTAGGACCTGCCTCTGGCAGGTGCTGTGGCCAATATCTCTGCCATTTGATTAACTCATCCATTCTAGCCTGCCAACTTTGGTGATTCCAAATGGTCTGGAAAGGAAATGGTCCCCCGCAATACAGCACACCCGCTCTACCAGAAAGCTGCCAGACTGCTTCTTTAAGTGTGTTGCTGATCCAATTCCTCCTGACTGACTGAGACCTCCTAAAGGGGCCTCCAGCCACCTCCTACAGGTGCATTCAAGCCAGCAACAGGTCAGTAACCCCTGGGATGAAGCTTCTAGAGGAAAGAAAAAGCTAACACCTTTGCTGTTTCACAGCCTTCACTGGTGATATGTCCAGGTATAGGAAAAAAATGCCAACAAGAGTATTGAGTGAATCCCCAGAAAACCACAGCAGCCTTGTGGAAGAGTGTCTGTTAAAAGAAAACAAACAGAAAACAACAACAAATTCAACAAAAGAGACCCCACAAAAAAACCCACTCAAAGGCAATCAACCTCAAAGATCAAAGATCGATAAGCCCACAAAGATGAGAAAGAATCAATGTAAAAATGCTGAAAACTCAAAAGCCAGGACACCTCTTCTTCTCCAAATGACCACTATACCTCTCCAGCAAAAATATAGAACTGGGCTGAGACTGAAATGGCTGAATTGACAGAAATAGGAGTCAGGTGTGTAACCTAATATTAGGTGGGTAATAATGAACTTCACTGAGCTAAAAAAACATTTTATAACCCAATGCAAAGAAGCTAAGAATCATGATAAAACAATGCAAGAGCTGATAGTCAGAATATCTAGTTTAGAGAGGAACATAACTGACCTAATAGAGCTGAAAAACAGAACACAAGAAACTCACAATGCAACTACAAGTATTAATACAAAAATAGATCAAGCAGAGAAAAGAAACTCAGAGCTTGAAGACTATCTATCTGAAATAAGACAGGCAGACAAAAATAGAGAAAAAAGAAGAAAAGAAATGAACAAAAACTCTCAGAAATATGTGATTATGTAAAAAGACCTGACCTGTAACTGGGGTACCTGAAAGGGAGAACAGAACCAAATTAAAAAACATACTTCAGGATATTATCCAGGAGAACATCCCCAACCTAGTAAGACAGGCAAGCATTCAAATTTAGAAACTGCAGACAACCCCAATAAGACACTCCAGAAAAAGAAAAATCAACTCCAAGACACGTAACTGACAGATTCTCCAAAGTGAAAATGAAAGAAAAAATGTTAAAGTCAGTCAGAGAAAAAGGCCAGGTCACCTACATAGGGAAGCCCATAAGACTACAAGTGGACATCTCAGTGGAAACCCTGAAATCCAGAACAGATTGGGGAGTCAATATTCAACTTTCTTAAGGAAAAGAATTTCCAACCCAGGGTTTCATAGCCAGTCAAATTAAACTTCATAAGTGAAGAAGAAATAAGATCCTTTACAAACAAGTAAACAAGGCCATCAGGCCTGCCTTGCAAAATCTCCTTAAGGAAGCACTAAATTTGGAAAGGAAAAACCATTACCAGCCACTACAGAAATACAGACCAGTGACACAATGGAGTAACCACATAAACAAGTCTGCAAAATAACCAGCTAGCATCATACATAAACAAGTCTGCAAAATAACCAGCTAGCATCATACTGACAGGATCAAATTCACACATAACAATACTCACCTTAAATGTAAATAGACTAAATACTTCAATTAAAAGACACAGAATGACAAGCTAGATATAGAGTCAAGGTCCATTGATATGCTGTCTATAAGAGACCCAGCTCATGTGAAAAGAAACATATAGGCTCAAAATAAAGGGATGGAGGAAATTTTACCAAACAAATGGAAAACAGAAAAAAAGCAGGGGTTGCAATACTAGTTACTGACAAAACAGACTTTAAACCAAGAAAGATCAAAAAAGGCAAAGAAGGACATTACATAATGGTAAAGGATTCAATTCAACAAGAAGAGCTAATTATCCTAAATATATATTCACCTAATACAGAAGCACCCAAATTTATCAAGCAAGTTCTTAGAGATCTTCAAAGAAACTTAGAGTTCCACACAGTAATAGTGGGAGACTTTAACAATGAGACAGAACATTAACAAATATATTCAGGACATGAACTCAACTCTGAATCAAGTGAACCTGGTTCATATGTACAGAACTTTCCACCCAAAAACAACAGAATATACATTCTTCTTATCACCACATGGCACCCACTCTAAAACTGATCACATAATCAGCAGCAAAACACTCATAGGCAGATGCAAAATAACTGAAATTATAACAAACAACCTCTAAGACTACAGCACAATCAAATTAGAACTTGAGATTAGAAATTAACTCAATACTACATGAAAACTGCATGAAAATTGAACAGTCTGCTCTGGAATGACTCTTGGGTAAGTAATGAAATTAAGACAGAAATTGAGAAGCTATTCAAAACTTATGGGAACAAAGAGACAACATACCAGAAACTCTGGGATGCAGCTAAAACAGTGTTAAGCGGAAAATTCATACCACTAAATGCCCATATCAAAAAGCTAGGAAGACTCAAGTTAAAAACTTATATCACAACTAAAATAACTAGAGAACTAAGAGCAAACAAACCCAAAGCTACCAGAAGACAAAAAAATAACCAAGGTCAGAGCTGAACTGAAGGAGATAGATACATTAAAAAACCCTTAAAATATCAATGAGTACATATAAAATATATAACAATGACATATAATATAGATATACCACTAGTTAGACTAATAGAAAAGAAAAAAGAGAAATATCAAATAGACACAATCAGAAATGATAAGGGGGTTATCACCACTGACCCCACAGAAATACAAACATCAGAGATTACTATAAACAATTATATGCATATAAACTAGAAAATCTAGAAAAAACGGATAAATTCCTGAACACATACAACCTCCCAAGACTGAACCAGGAATAAATCGAATCCCTGAATACACTAATAATGAGATCTGAAATTGAGGCAGTAATAAAGAGTCTACCCACTGAAAAAAAAGCCCAAGTTCAGACAGACTTACAGCTGAATTCTAATAGGGTTATGAAGAAGAGCTGGTACAATTTCTACTAAAACTGTTCCAAAAAAAAAACTGAAACAGAGGGACTGCTTTGTAACTCATTCTATGAGGCCAGCATAATAAAGATACCAAACCTGGCAGATATACAAATATATATATATACACACACATACATACAAAATAACTTTTGGCCAATATCCTTGATAAACATTGATGTAAAACTCCTCAAGGAAATACTGGCAAACCAAATCAAGTAGCACATCAAAAAGCTTATCCACCGTGATCAAGTTGGCTTCATCCCTGAGATGCAAGTTTCGTTCAACACATGCAAATCAATAAATGTGATTTATTTGATAAAATTCAATATCCCTTCCTGTTAAAAACTCTCAATAGACTAGGTCTTGAAGGAAAATACTTCAAAATAATAAGAACCATATATGACAAACCCACAGCCTACGTTATACTGAATAGGCAAAAGCTGGAAGCATTTCCCATAAAACCCAGCACAAGACAAGGATGCCCTCTCTTACCACTCCTATTCAACATAGTATTGGAAGTTCTGGACAGGGCATTTAGGCAAGAGAAAGAAATAAAGGGCATTCAAATAGGAACAGAGGAAGTCAAATTGTCTTTGTGGATTACACGACCCTATATCTTAGAAAACCTCATCATCTCAGCCTAAAAGCTTCTTAAGCTGATTAGCAACTTCAGCAGTCTCAGTATACAAAATCAATGTGAAAAAAGTCACTAGCACACCTATACACCAACAACAGGTAAGTAGAGAGCTACATAAAGAAAATGTGGTACAGAAAGAAATGTAGTATGTAAACACCATGGAATACTACGCAGCCATAAAAAGGAATGAGTCCATGTCCTTTGTGTGGACATAGATGGAGTTGGAAGCCATTATCCTCAACAAAGTTACACAAAAACAGAAAACTAAATTCCACATATTCTCACTTATAAGTGGTATCTAAATGATGAGAATCTATGGACACATGAGGGGGAACAACACCTACTGGGGCCTGTTATGAGGGGGTGGGGTCAGGGGAGGGAAAGCATGAGGAAAAATAGGTAATGGATGGTGGACTTAAAACCTACATGATAGGATAATCTGTGCAGCAACTCACCATGGCACATATTTGCCTATGTAACCATACACCCCTGAATTTAAAATAAAAGTTGAAAAAAAAACAATAAATTATTGAAAGAGAAAACAAACATTATATATAATATATAATTATATATACTACATATACATATCTCTTCTTTTATATATTTTATATATATACAGAGAGAGAGAGAGAGATCGCCCAAGAAAATCTGCCGAGTATGACGACTGTATGAATCCTAAAGATGGCTGCTACTTAAAAAAAAAAGCCATTATTTTAAGACTGTTTTCAAAACATGAAACTTAAAAGCTAGAGTTAGAAATAAAAGTGTTAAGATTGTTATAGCTTTCCTAATATTTCATATTACCTTTGTACTTCATTCAATAAGTGAACAAATTAATCAGGATGAAACAGAGATTCAATTCCCTTGCTCTCTTGCTAGAAATTTGTAGATTAAGTGTTAAATCTTAACATTGCATGGGACAAGGGAATATAAACATATAGGATTATAGACAACCATCATAGTCTCAGCCACGGTTAACAATTCCTATATAGTTTTAATCCTTTAGAGACAGTCTTCATCATACATCTAAACAGCTTTGAACCAAAGACACCAAGATCATTTAAGCATGAGAAAATGTCCTATCTAGAATTTTAAATCATGTGATTATATTCTCATTCATTGATTTAGCCCTCAGGTACACAATCTGTCACACCATTAGCTGACTACTGGTATGGTTAATTAGCTATTCTCCCTTGAAGTGATCCATAGACACTTGAAGAATCAGCAGTGCAGTCTAAGTCATTTCTACTAACCTATTCTATAGGTGTCACTTATTTTATTTTGTACAAAGCTTTTCATAGCCACATGCCCTGGGAAAGACTAATTAAAATCACTGAAGGAAATATGATCAGCCATATGAGGCAGAAAATAAATCTATGGGAAAAAATCATTTAATAGTTGCTGCATATTTGTTATCAAATGCTTTTCTGTGATGCTGAAAAAATATATTTTACTAGAAGTTATTAAGCAGAGATGGTGTAATTTTCACTTTATTTTCAGGTATGATATCATATTTAAAAGCCCTATAAATATTTTGGGAATCATATATATTAAGAATGAAACAATTTAACTTAAATCTTTGTTCTAGATAGTAGAGTACACATATAGCATAAGATGTGGAAAGGGGCAGAGCAAGATGGCCAGATAGAAGACTCCACTGATGATCTCCCCAACTGGAACACCACATTTCACAGCTATCTACACAAAAAATGACTTCATAAAAAACAAAAATCAGATGAGCACTCCGAGTACCCGATTGTAGCTTCATATCACTGAAAGAGGCACTGAAGAGGGTAGGAAAGACAGCCTTAAATCACTGATGCCACCTCTACCTCATCGCCCACCAGTAGCCACATGGTGTGAAGAGATAATCTGTGAGCTTGGAAGAGAGACAGCACAGCAACTGTGAAACACTGCATTGAAATCAGTGCTGCCCTGTCACAGCAGAAAGCAAAACCTAGCTGGCCAGGCGCAGTGACTCACACCTGTAATCCCGGCACTTTGGGAGGCCAAGGTGGGTGGATCATGAGGTCAGGAGTTCAAGACCAATCTGGCCAACATGATGAAACCCCATCTCTACTAAAAATACAAAAATTAGCTGGATGTAGTGTCACTCACATATAGTCCCAGCTATTCGGGAGGCTGAAGCAGGAGAATTGCTTGAAGCCAGGAGGCAGAGGTTGCAATGAGCTGAGATCACACCACTATACTTCAGCCTGGGCGACAGAACAAGACTCTGTCTCAAAAAAAAAAAAAAAAAAAAAGCAAAACTTGGTTGAACTCAGCTGACACCCTCAGAGGGAGCATTTAAAGAAGCCCTAGCCAGAAGCGAATTGCCCAGCCTAGCAGGCAAACACCACAAGCTAAAGTGTTCCGAGGCCATAAATAAACCACAAGAACTGCAACTGGGTTCTTGTGCTGAACCAGTCCCAGTGCTGAACTGGGCTTGGAGACAGTGGACTTGGAGGGCATGAAACCTACAGAGATACCAACCAGGGTGGCTAAGAGAGCCTTGCACCACCACTTCCCCAACCACAGGCAGCACAGTCAAAAGAGACCCCCTTCTTTCACTTCAGGAGAGGAGCTGGGGAGCAGAAAGAGAAAAGAGGGCTTTGTCTTGCATCTTGGATTCCAGCTCAGCCACAGTAGAACAGGGCACCAGTGAGAGTCATGAGGCCCCTTTTCCAGGCCCTAGCTCTAGGGTGACTATTCTTAACATACCCAGGGCCAGAAGGGAACCTGTTGTCTTGAAGCAAAGAATTGAGTCCTGTTAGGACCTATCATCTGCTTACTAAGCCTCTGAACCCTGACTAACCAGCAGCAATACTGATACAGAACACTGTGGGTCCTGGGTGAGCCTCTGAAACTTGCTGGCTTCATGTGAAACTCAGCACATTCCCAGCTGTGGTGGCTATGGAAAGAGACTCATTTTGCTTGAGAAAAGCAGAGGACAATTAAAAAGAACTTTGTCTTGCATCTTAGGTACCAGCTCAAACACAGGGGCATAGGGGACCCAGGTGAGATCTCAGGGGCCCCCATTATAGGTCTTGTCTCTTGAACCACCTTTCTGTACCTGCCTTGGGCCAGGGGGCACTACAAGCTGACTAAGGAGCCATTGGGCCTTAAGTGAACATTGGAGGTAGCCTGGCAGTACTTCCTGTGGGCCTATGGTGTTGGTGGCCATGAAGTGAGGCTCCTCTGCCTGGGGAAACGTGAGGGAAAAGGGGGAAGGACTACATAGTGTAGTTTGAGAGCCAGCTAAGCTGCAGTAAAATAGAACATCAGGTAGACTTCTATTTTTTTTTTTTTTTTTTTTTTTTTT
>NW_016804869.1:120769-142622 GCF_001698545.2 Rhinopithecus bieti
GATGCCTCGCCCTGCTTCAGCTCTCGCTGGTCAGGCTGCAGCAGCTGACCAGCACCGATTGTCCGGCACTCCCTAGTGAGATGACCCCAGTACCTCAGTTGAAAATGCAGAAATCACCGGTCTTCTGTGTCGCTCGCGCTGGGAGTTGGAGACTGGAGCTGTTCCTATTCGGCCATCTTGCTCCGCCCCCCCCATCAGGTAGACTTCTAAGGTCTTTTTATTCCTAGCTCTCAGATGGCACCTCTGGACCCATCCAGGGCCTGGGGAACCTTGCCATCCTGAAAGGAAGGACACAAGCAACTGACTTTTCCACTGGCTGATTTGAGAGCCCCAGGGCCTTGAGTGAACATAGATGGTAGCCAGATAGTGGTTACAGCAGGCATTAGTACACAAGTCCCAGTGCTGTGCTGGCTTCAGTTCAGACCCAGAGCAGTAGCAGTGGTGGTGGCCACAAGGGTACTTGTGTCACTCCTCCTTCAGCTACAGGCAGCTCAGAACAGAGAAAGTGACTCTATTTGGAAAAAAAAAAAAAAAAGTAAGGGAAGAGAACAAGTCTCTGATTGGTAATCCAGAGAATTCTGGATCTTCTCCAAGACTATCAAGATGACACCTCTATGAGTCTGCAAGAATCTCAGCATTACTAGGCTTGGGGCGTCTGCTAATAAGATATGGTTTAGATCACAACACCCAAGTCCTTTCAAATACCTGGGAAGCATTCCCAAGAAGGACTGGTGCTCCTGGGATCCACCAAGACTGAGAGGCTACAATATATACCTATTTTTAATGCCCACAGTTGAAAATCCACAAGCATCAAGAGCACCCAGGAAAACATGACCTTTAGGGTTTTTATAGGTTAGGGTTTTACATGTAAGTCTTTAATTCATCTTGAGTTAGTTTTTGTGTATGGCGTGAGGAAGAGGCCAGTTTCAATCTTTTGCATATGGCTAGGCAGCTATCCCTGCACCATTTATTGAATAGGGAATCTTTCCTCATTGCTTACTTTTGTCAGGTTTGTCAAAGATCAGATAGTTGTAGGTTCTCTATTCTGTTCCATTGGTGTATGTATCTGTTTTTGTACTAGTGGCATGCTGTTTCGTTACTGTAGCTCTGTAGTACAATTTGAAGTCAGGTAGCATGATGTCTTCAATGTTGTTCTTTTTGCTTAGGATGGCCTTGGCTATCTGGGCTCATTTTATGGTTCCATATGAATCTTTAAAAAGGTTTTCTCTAGTCCCACGAAGTATGTCAGTGGTAGTTTAATAGGTATTAACCTCAGTATTAACCATCACACACAGCAAAGACTGGGTCCTAATGGCTTCACTTCTGAATTTTACCAAATAGCTAAAGAAAAATTAATACCAATCCTATTCAAACTATTCCAGAAAACAGAGGAGTAGGGAATACTTCCAAACTAATGCTACCAGGCCAGTATTACCTTGATACCTAAACTAGAAAAAGAAACATAAGAAAAAGAAAACTATATATCAATATTACTGATAAATGTTGGTGCAAACATCCTAAATAAAATACTAGGAAATCAAATTCAACAGTACATTAAAAAGATAATTCATCATGACCAAATGGGATTCATTTCAGGAATTCAAGAAAGGTTCAAAATATAAAAATCAATTAATGTGATACCTCATATCAACAGAATGTAGGACAAAAACCACATAATCATTCCAACTGATGCCGAAAAGCACTTGATAAGATTCAACGTATCTTCATGATAAAATCCCTACCCTTTAAAAACTGGGTGTAGAAGGAACATACCTCAAAATAATAAAAGCAATATGCAGGTGAACCACAGCTACTATCCTACTGAGTGGGGAAATACTGAAAGTTTTTCTTCTAAGATCAGGAACACAACAAGGATGCCCACTTTCACCACTGCTATTTAACGTAGTACTAGAAGTTCTAACCAAAGTAAACAGAAAAGAGGAAGAATAAAGGGCATCCAAATTAGAAAGAAAGAAGTCAAATTATCCTTGTTTGCAGATAGTTTGATCTTATATCTTTAAAAACCTAAAGTTTTCACCAAAATAGTATTAGAACTAATGAACAAATTCAGTAAATTTGCAGAATACAAAATCAACATACAAAAATCAGTAACATTCCTATACACCAATGGAAAATAATCTGAAAATAAATCAGGAAAGTGATGCTATTTACAACAGTCACAAATAATATTAAATGCCTAGGAATTAACTTAACTAAAGGAAAAGTTCTCTACAGAAAACTATAAAACACTGATGCAAGAAATTGAAGAGGACATACACAAAAAATGAGAAAATATTTCATGTTCATGGACTAGAAGAATCAATATTGTTAAAGTGTCCATACTACCCAAAGCAATCTACAGATTTAATGCAATCCCTGTCAAAATACAAATAACTTTTTTTTCAAATAAACAGAAAAAAAAAATCCTAAGATTTATATGAAACTGCAAAAAACCCAGAATAGTCAAACTTTCTTAAGAAAAAGAAGAAAATTGGAGAAATTTGACCTGACTTCAAATTATACTACAGTGCTATAGCAAGCACAACTGCTTGAGATTGGCATAAAAACAGACACATACATCAGTGGAACTGAATAGAGATTCAAGAGATAAAGCCATACATCTACAATGAAATCATTTTTGACAAAAGTGTCAATAATAGATACTGGGAAAAGGACAGTCTCTTCAATAAATGATACTGGGAAACCTGGATATCCATATGCAGAAGAATGAAACTGGACCCCTATGTATCACCATATACAAAAGTTAAATCAAAATCAGTTAATGACTTAAATCTAAGACCTCCAACTATAAAACTACTAAAAAAGAAAAAAACTCTGGAAAAATATCGACCATGTTTGACTGAGCAAAGATTTCTTGAGTAATACCCCACAAACACAGGAAACCAAAACAAAAATAGGATCACATCAAGTTAAAGAGCTTTTGCAAAGCAAAGAAAACAATCAACAAAGTGGTGAGACAACGCGCAGAGTGAGAGAATATATTTGCAAACTATGCATCTGTATTATTCAGTTCTCACACTGCTTGAAGAACCACTGAGACTGGATAATTTATGAAGAAAAGAGGTTTAATTGACTCACAGTTCCAGAGGGTTAGCAGGCAGCATGAGTGGAAGGCCTCAGGAAACTTACAATCATGGTAGAAGGCAAAGGGGAAGCGAGCATTTTCTTCACATGGTGGCAGGAGAGAGAAAGTAGAAGGAACATACCTCAAAATAATGAAAGCAATATACAACATACCCACAGCTAATATGCTACTGAATGGGAAAATACTAAAAGCCTTTCTTCTAAGATCAGGAACACAAGGATGCCCACTTTCACGACTGCTGAGGAAAGAAAGAAAGTGAAGGGAGAAGTGCTACACACTTTCAAACAGCCATAACTCATGAGAACTCTATCACAAGAACAGTATGGGAGAAGTCGGCCCCCATAATTCAGTCACCTCCCACCATGCCTGTCTTTCAACACCTGAGGATTACAATATGACATGAGATTTGGGTGGGCACACAGAGCCAACCCATATCACCATCTGATAAAGGTTTAAAAGCCAGAATATACAAGAAGCCCAAACAACACTATAGGGGAAAAAATCAAATAATATGATTAAAAACTGGGCAAAAGTTATCAAAATATATGTTTCTCAAGAGAAGACATACAAATGACAAACAGATATATGAGAATGTACTCAAAATCACTGATCACCATAGAAATGCAAATAAAAGCTACAATGAAATATTATCTTACCCCAATGAAAATACCTTTTATGCGAAAGGCAATAACAAATGCTGGCAAGGGTGTGGAGAAAAGGGAACCCTTATGCATTGTTGGTGGGAATGTAAATTAGTACAACCTCTGGAGAACAGTTTCAAGATGCCTTAAAAAAATAAATATAGAGCTACCATACAGTCCAGAAATACCGCCTCTATATATAGACACAAAAGAAGGAAAATCAGTATGTCAGATAGATATCTGCACTCCCATGTTTATTTCAGTACTATTCAAAATAGCCAAGAATTGAAAGCAACCTGTGTCCATCAACATTTGAACGAATAGTGAAATTGTGGTACTTATACACAATGGAGTGAGTACTATTTACCCACTAAAAAGAATGAGATCCTGCCATTTGCAACAACATGAATGGAGTTGGAGGTCATTATGTTAAGTGAAATAAGCCAGGCACAGGAAGATAAACTTCACATGTTTGGACTTATTTGTGGGAGCTAAAAATTGAAACACTTAAACTCATGGAAATAGAGAGTGGAAGGATGGTTTCCAGAGGATTGGAAGGATAGTGGGTGGGTGAGGAGGACAGTAGGGATGGTTAATGAGTACAAAACATAGTCAGAAGAATGATTAAGACCTAGTATTTGCTAGCACAACAGAGTGACTATAGTAGAGATAAAAATAATTCATTTGTTCATTTTAAAATAAAGAAGTATAATTGGATTATTTGTAATATAAAGCATAATTTCTTGAGGTGATGAATACCCAACTTATCGTGATGTGATTATTAAGCATTGCTTGCCTGTATCCAAATATCTGATGTACCCATAACTATATACATCTACTATACACCCACAAAATTTCAAAATAAAACACAAAACAAGAAAATACTTCAAAAAAAAAAAAAAAAAAACAGGATATTTAGTATCCAAATCAAAGGATGGAAAAAAGAGTACAGATGCTCTCTATAAATTGAATAAAGGTCAGCAAAGAATGACTGGAGAGACATAAAATATGGAGAGATGGAAAAGGAGGCAGGACAGGGAAATGTCCTCCAATGAGAAGTAACACTACATTTCAAAAGACCAGTGGATTAGATCTATCAAAATGAATTTGTGTTGTAGGAACATTGTCACAGATTGGTTTCCCTGGCAAGCCAGTTCTGAAATGAAATTCAAAGTACAGTTTTATTAGGGTTTCCTTGTCACCCATGCCTGAGGAAAGATGGGAAAGGAAGAAAAAATGGCTGAAAAGAGAAATAGAGCTGCAAAGCAAGTCCACAGAGAGCCCCAGAGCTAAAATAATCCTTCCATTTTCCAGAGTTGTGGTGAGATGACCTGACCTTTGTACTCCCTCATGGGTCAGTCATTGAATAAGAACTGCCCTGGAAATGAGCATGACCTTGGACAAGGGTGTTTTCTACAACTCAGGAAATCCCTGACAGTCTGACCAATGAACACTATCTGTTGACAGCAGTTCCACAAGCTGGGACAAGTCCTTCCTTGAAGAAAGATTTGGTACATCATAGTGTCTACCATATTACGACAATGTGGCCACAATAGCCATTGCCCAAAGGAACCCATTTGTCTCCTGGCCAGCAACATCTTCAGACCCTCTCCAAACTGTGCTGCTTGAATTTTCTTGGAAAGAGAAATGGGTGAAGTTTTATGCCATAAAATATACACACGAATTATCACCCCCCAAATCTTTCTAACTCAAGAACTCTTCAGGTACCTCTTGCTAGTTAGTCAAAGTAAGTCAAATGATTATGAAGTGTAACCTGTAAATCTTTATCTCTTTACAATTTAAAATGTCCAGGTTGTAAATAAAAATTGAATTATCATTACCATGTCTAATATATTTATTAAAAATATCCTTATACTTGTAAATACACAGTACCTATTATTATTTAATACCTGTCTCTAGACAGGTAAAGGATTTCAAAATAAAAGAGAAATAAGATGTATATTTGCTAAGCTAAGTAGCTTGCTATAAATCACCTCAAGGTGATGATCAGATTTAATGTCAGTTTATGAAAATCCATAGGAGAGAAGAGTGTGACCACTCTGAGCCTTGATACCTATCTATAGGCCTAAGGTAGGAAAGCTTGTATTTCATGAATAAAACCAGCATAACTACTTCTTCCAAAAAGTTAATCATAGTTTAGCAAGCTTCCTCAAAAAGCGTCTTGATGAAAAGCAAAATAAAATATAAAAGCAAGAAATTAAAATGCATGATTTCCTTTAGTAATGATATAAATTTTATAGTTTTCACTTACATCTTGCATGGTTAATGGAATCTGAAATTATATTTTTCCTGGTTTTTAGGAAGGGGATGACAATTAGTGATTTTTTCAGAAGTGATAGCTGTTGTTTGACTAAACTACATTAGTAAAGGTATATATTTTGTACACACACACACACACACACACACCCCTACATATATGAAATCCTGGAGCTTTTGTACCAGTTATTACTGGGAAGAAATCTCAAAATTATCATCATGATCCAATTATTTTTGTTGTACATAATTTTATTTTATTTTATTAATATTTTAGACGGAGTCTCACTCTGTCCCCAGGCTATAGTGCAGTGGCACGATCTCGGCTCACTGCAACCTCTGCCTCCCGGGTTCAAGCGATTCGTCTGCCTTAGCTTCCTGAGTAGCTGGAACTATAGGCACGTACCACCACGCCCAGCTAAATTTTGTATTTTTAGTAGAGAGGGGTTTCACCCTTTTGGCCAGGATGGTCTTGATCTCTTGACCTCATGATCCTCTAACCTTGGCCTCCCAAAGTGCTGGGATTACAGGCATAAGCCACTGCGCCCAGCCATAATATGATTTTAAATCCTATAAATTCAATTTCTAAAATCTACATTGCTATTTTTTTTCAAAGTAGCCATTTTCAAACTCCCCTTTATTAGGGTTATGAATTTAGTTCTTTATTTTTATCTTTGACTATTTCAAACATATATTTAAGGTCCTCTTGCTGATTGTATTGTTAGCACGAGCCTGTCACTCTCATGACAATAATGTCATCTTGTGATTTGTAATTCCTATGAATCCAACCTTAGAAGACCTGCATGTTGAACACTTCAACATACACTCTCCCTGTGACACTGTTTTGTGGCTGTCTCTACCATGGTTTTATGAAGTTCACCGATTCAAGATCAGCTTTTAATTAGTATCAAGGCTATGGATTATAGCATCACATGAGTCATACAGATTCAACTTTTTGCTTATGCAAAACTTATGCTTTCATTGCTAAATTTTCACTGGGACTCTTTCCATTGTTCTAGGTAGAACACCGCTGTGCTCTGGCACTGGTGGTTTTATTAACTTCCTGTTTTAAATCCAAGGGTGTCATAGATTGAACAATAAATTGTATGATCCCTAACACTAACAAGAACTATGAACTCAACTCTCTGTACTGTGTTGTTCCAACTTCACCTTCTAAAGAAGGAGTTCTAAAACATTAGCATGCATTTTATTAAAACCACATTGCTGGGTTCCACCACCAGAATTCTGATCCAGAAGATCTGGGTGGGGTTCAAGAGTTTTGAGCTCACAAATTCCCAGATAATGTTGATGACTGCAGTCTGGGACTACACCTAGAAAGCAACTGACTTAAGCTGTGTGTGTGTGTGTGTGTGTGTGTGTGTGTGTGTGTGTGTGTGTGTGTGTGATTCAGATACACATTAAAGTTTTACTTCTTTCCAAATTTAACATTTCTTTGTCTACATAGATCAGAGATCCCTCCTCCTACTTTGTAATCTCTACTTTTCCTCCTCCTTTTGATACTTCAGCTACTAAATTTTTTTTCTTTAAATATTTTCAATTCTAACTGGAGTCAAGAGTGGAGCAGATAAATGAGTTCAATATAGACCTCATTTTACAGAGCACTGCTATGACTGGTTATTCAGGGTCTTCCTTTGTTTTATTCCCCTTACTTCCATTTCCTCCACAACATGATAACCTACAGATATGTTGAACCTACAAACTCAAATTCCTGTTATCTTGAATTTCTGTAATGCACCTTATTTATGATATATTATTTTTAAAACTCTATTGGATTTATTTAGATGCAATTGTGTTTGACGCTTTCACCTCTATATTTACAACTGGAAATAGGTTAGCCTTTTGTAGCTTAATTTTGTCTTTGCTATTTTAATTAAACTTTGACCTGGCTTTAAATTCATATATTAGCTTCTCACTCCTCTACTCACCAATCCCCTATGCTATGATGTTTTACCTGTCTGTATATTTTCTCGCATAAGATTTATTATATGGAATTATCAAAGCCTGGAAATTATGGCAAAAATCATCTGTAAAGTAAGGGTGAGGAACATGATTATCTTTTAGTTATTTGGATGTTTAAAGATTTTATAATTCTGATACCAATATTGAAAAGTATATTATTTAATATATTTGTCTATTTCACTTTGCAAATACTATATTCATGTTTACACAGGTCAATTTATATATGCATCTTTATATTTTATCCCATTATTACTAATATAATTGTGCCAGTTGTGCCTACAGTTATTTTCTAGTATGCGTTTTGAATTTCTAATTTTTTTCTCTTTCCTCCTTGACCCTGTTTTCCAAAAATGTATTTATTTTATTGGTTTTATTTCATTGTTTCATTGTTAATACTGTGTACTGCTTTGTTTTTGTTATTGTTCTCCATTTCCTTAATATCTAATTTTTAAAAATCTTTCTACTTGTTACATTGTACTTGCTTTCTTTGTCTTTCTACTTTCTTGTGTTGATTTATTTTTTTCTTTATTTCTTGTTATGTGATCAGCATAATTAAAATTATGCAACATTCTAAGGAAAATGTTTTGGTAATGTCCACAAACCTTGATATATAGTATTTTTATTATTTTAAAGTTTCCATGTGAATGCATCTTTAATCCAAGAGATATTTAAGAATATGTTATTAATATTGCAAGCAAAAGTTATAACTTGTTTCCAATTTCATTCAGCCTTTTTTCTAAATAATAGAGACTATTTTTGGAGTAATTTTAAATTTACATGAAGAGTAAAAGGAAAGTAGAGTTTCCTTATACCCCTCACCTCATCCCAACAGACACACATTTTCAGTTTTTCCTATTAGTAATATTCTCCATTAGTGGGGTATGTTTATCGTAACTGAGCTAATATTTACATATTATGATTATCTAAGTCCATAGTTTACATTAGAATTCACTCTGCATTGTATATGGTTTATATCTATTCTGACAAATGTATAATGACATATACCTCTCATTACAGTATCATACAGAATAGTTTCTGTGTGATAGAAACTAACTATGTTTAGTTAGTTTCTAACTGTGTTTCATCTATTTCATCTATTGGCTGTGTTTCATCTATTCATCCCTCCCTCCCTCCATTGACTTTTGTTTGGAAAATCTAGTCCATATAATATTATGACCGTGTATACCTGTGTAAAGAACCTGCATGTTCTGCACATGTATCCCAGAACGTAAAGTAAAATATTAAACAAATTAGTTAATATGAGTTAGATAGATGTTAATTGAATTATTATTTCAACTTCTTTATAAATTTGGCATTTTTAAAAGAAAAAAATTTGGAATTAAATATGTAAAAATGCAAGAAAAAATCATTGTAAACCAGGATATAATCAACTTTGTATCCTCAATAAAGTATGATTTGAAGATGTATGGTGTGTGTGTGCCTATTGCGTTATTTGAATCTTCTACATATTTGTTTATGTAGCGTTTGATCAATAAAATGTCTGGGTTGAGTCTTTTAAAACTTTGAGCATTGGTTTGGCTTTATCCATAGTTCAGTTAATTACTGCTTGTTCTGCTAAATTATTTTTTCTGTATACATATTTGTAATTATCCAGTCAATGTGTTCCTCTTTATTGGGCCCTTACTTTGTGTCAGTCACTGCTTTAGGCACTAGACACACAGCAATGAACAAAACCTATACTGTGTCTACCATTGGGGAGATTACGTTGTTGTGGGTGGTAGGGAGCAAGGTAGAAAATAAACAACTGAGCATAACATACAGAATGGGAGATACCAATAAGTGCTATAAAAATTATAGCAGGTAGTAAAAAGAAAGTTACAGGGAGTGGGAATAAGATCTCTCTAAACAGTTCTGCTTTGACTAAAAATCTGAAAGAAATGAGACAGTAGGAGTCCATGTAGATATTTGAAGAAAGAGCATACTAGATAAATGGGCCAGCCTAGACAAGAGTCTTGAAGCAGCAGTTTCTTGCTTAATCTACATGAATAAACTCCTAATTATTATTTTCTATCAGTTATGAAAACTCATTATTCTTCACGATGTTATTTACTTTGAATTCTCTTGTTTATACTGGAATTCTTGTCCATATTTGGCAGTTTCTAACTAGTTACCCAATATTTCTTTTCTTCCCCTTTCTTGCTAGCAGTTATCAGGACCAAGGGAAAATTTCCCCTTAGCCCTTTTAACGTTCACTAAAAAATCAACTCAAAAAAGGCAGATTAATTGAAAATAAGCCATACAAAATTTTATTTAATGTGTACAAAGAGAAACAGAGTAAACAGTCCATTTTTATTCTTAAGTTCAACAAAGTATGTGCAGCCATGCGAGAATATAATTGTAGTGATATATAGTTTCTGACAATAAGAAATAAATACACTTATTTTCCTAGACATCTTTGGAGCTAAAGGTACTTGGGTGAAACAGTCATAGACCCTGAGTCCTAAGCAGAAATTGTCCAGTGGTTTCAGGGGAAAGTATTATTTTCCTAATATAAATGACATCCTTTTATCTTCTTTCCTGTAACATGTATGTGGTTGAATGTGAAACAGTATACCACCTTTCTAAGCACTCTTTTTCTTGAATGATGTGTCTCCCTTAACTGATTTTGCCTGAGCTTTAGAGTGTCAGTGGAAGAAAGAGTAAGAGATGCTTTGGTCCTGGTAATCAACCTGTGCTTGTTTTTATACTCTCTTTCTCCAGCCAGTTTTGACATGACTTTGATGTTACCCCTATTGACTATAGTTCTCAATTGCAGCTGTTGTTTTTCTACCCTAGTTGTGTGGGAGCACGAAATAAATGGAAAAACAATGAGCAGAAATAAAAAGTTCTCTCCAGACCTCCTGCACGTATTCCAAATTATGAAAGTTGACTCTATCTACCCTGAGCTAGTGTGTTGCTTTCCACACCAGGTCACATTTGCCCTTTTTTCTTCAGGAGTTTCTCACACTTACTGTAATTACTCAATTCCACATATTTTCATTTCTTCGCTGGCACCTTCCATCTTAAGCTGGGAGAGAGACCCAGCACGCTGGGTTGGTTTTCATGTTGTTATGAGCAAAAAATCTCAGAAACTTATTTAAGCTTTTATTTCCAGCTGCTGTTTTATTTTCTTTGTGTTTGTAAGCAAAATAAGTTTTACCACCTTGGTTCAGTCCAACTTTTGGTTGAAGGTGCATTTTGTAACTTTAGGTTTCTGAACTTAATTCTCATAAAATCCACTGTCTTCTATGTTATTTGCCCTGTTTTTTAACAGGTGAGATTCAAAAATGGTTATTTTCTAAGGTTCGTATAAGTAGAAGTCGAGTAAGCCAGGTTTGAAGCTATGTTTCTCATATCTGACAGTTCTGCAGGCACTAGATTAGTATAACATGTTTAAACTTCCCTTCTTTTACTCAAAACATTTCACAGAGTCAGCTTACGCACAGGACTCACATTCACAATGGCAAATAGAAAAAAAGATACATGGCTAGATAAGTGACAGCATTGGTCAAGAGAAATTTTAAAGGTGTGGAAGATAAGGTATAGTTTTTTCTACATGCAGTCCACTTAAAAGTCACTTAATTGCCTTTAATTAAATTTTATCTTCTTGTGTCGACATAAAACTGAGTTAATCATCTGGCTCCTTCATGTCTGTGTTATCTAAAATGTCTGCTTCTCATCAGTTGCACCTGTGCTTGAAAAGTCTAGTTTGCAGAACGAGAATCTTGGACTGAATATACAACATTGTGTATATGTTTGTGTGTAGTTTATTCTCAGATTGTCAGCAGCTCTGACAGAGGGAAGTAATTCTTAATTTTACACTGAAGGCTGCTTAGAGCATAAGTTTATATTTTTAGATATATAAAATAAAGATTTCCAAGTTGAACAGAGAAAACACAGAGGATAATGATGCAAAGACTCAACGTGAGATTGAAATTGATGTGGTTAGTCTAAAGCACTTGTGGAGAAAGGTATGATTAATTCTTACATTCTATAGGAGCATTTCCTTGTATGTGTAGGGGTCAGGCAGGAGTTCACAGTAGGACTAAGTTTAACGATCTTAGTGGTTTGACTAAAATATCTTGTAGGTACTACATCCTCCTATCATCTACAATACTGAAATTGTAAATGTGGGTTTCAAAAAATGCATTTTTGTCAATATACCAAAAGAAAAATGGGGGAATCTTCTCCTGAAAGTCACATAAATAAAAATGGAGAACAATTTGAACTGATATATTGTTGACCTTCACTGTACCTAAAATAATGCACTATGGAGTCAGAGACCTGGATTTGAATCTTCTTTGTCATCTATGAGCTGTGGGACTTTGGACAGGTTACTAAAGTTATTAAAAATCAGTATTATCATGTGTAAAGTGAGAATGATTATAGCTTTCTCATTAGCCAGTTGCAAGATTTCTTTGTGTTAATCAGAGTTCTCCAGAGAAAAAGAACCAACAGTACATATAGATACAGATGTATCTAATTATATAAATCTATCATCTGTCTACTGTCTGTTGTAAACCCTGAACATCTGAGACAGGTCTCAGTTAATTTAGAAAGTTTATTTTGTCAAGGTTGAGAACATGCACTCATGACACAGCCTCAGGAGATCCTGACGACATGTACCCAAGGTGGTCAGGGCACAGCTTGGTTTCGCACATTTTAGGAAGACATGAGACATCAATCAATATGTGTAAGCTGTATATTGGTTCAGTCTGGAAAGGTGGGATGACTTGATGCAAAGGCAGGACAAGTTGAAGTGGGGAGGGGGCTTCCAAGTCATACTTAGGGAAGAGACAATTGGTTTTATTCTTTTGAGTTTCTGATCAGTCTTTCCAACTGAGGCAATCAGATACACATTTATCTCAGTGATCAGAGGGGTGAATTTGAATAGAATAGAAGGCAGGATTGCCCAAAGCAGTTTCTAGCTTGACTTTTCCCTTTGGCTTAGTCATTTTGAGAACCCAAGATTTATTTTATTTTCCTGTCACATTTCACCTCTTTACTTTTTAAAAATCTTTTGGAGAAAGCATTTTAGGAGAGAATGAGTCTCTTGTCTTGGGTTTTGTCTGATCTCTCATGGAGCTTTATTCCATAGAAGGAATCTCAGATAAGACTTTTTGAAGCCAAGCCCAGCCATGGATTTGTACCATCAAATATCTCTGAGTTGGGTGAATTCCTCTTCTTTTGAGGTCCAAAGACAACCTTGGGGCTCCTAGGCCTGTCAGAAAGTGACATTCTTTTTTTTTTTTTTTTTTTTGAGACAGAGTCTTGCTCTGTTGCCAAGCCTGGAGTGCAGAGGCACAATCTCAGCTCACTGCAGCCTCCATCTCCTGGGTTCCAGTGATTCTCCTGCCTCAGCCTCCCGGGTACTGAGATTACAGGTGCATATCACCAAACCTGGCAACTTTTTGTATTTTTAATAGAGACGGGGTTTCACCATGTTGGCCAGGCTGGTTGTGAACTCCTGACCTCAGGTGATCTGCCCACCTTGGCCTCCCAAATTGCTGAGATTACAGGCTTGAGCCACTGAGCCTGGCCCAGAAAGTGACATTCTTTACTTACCACAGGTCAGTAACCCTGTAAAGGCACTGTGTAGACAAGGTCTGAGGCCAGTTTTCCTGAGGGGCCTTTATTGGCTCCATAAGTCAAGTTTGATTCCTTAAAGGAAAGCATACCATTCCAGTCAAGGCTTTGGTAAAATAACCAGTTTCTACAGTTGTTTTCTGTTATATATGGAAACAGATTCTTATTGCACTTATGCAAATAACTATATTTTGCTGTAAGTTAAGAATACTTACAAATAGTTTCCAAATTCTGGAGAAATCAGGTAGAGAGAAAGAAATATGTTCTAAATTCTGTTCATAGGAGTATTCTAAATTGTAAAAAGCTGTCAATAGCTGAAAAGAAAAGTTTCCTTGAATCTGAGAAGAAAAAAAGGATCAGCAACATTAGTTCAGTCCATATAGTTAATTCCGATTCTGCTTGATATGAACATTTCAGTTATCTGTGAATTCTAAAAGTTTTTTTTCTATTCTGATGTCACAGTCTCCAAAGTTATCAGAAACGTGTATTCAAGAGCACCTGTTAGAGTTTTATAGCTGATAATAAAACCAGCTTCTAAAGAGGACCAAAACAAGACAACAATTGTCCATAGATGACAAAATATTTTAGGGAAGCCATAGTCAAGGACACAATTGACAAATTTGTTTCTTCTGTGGCACACAATAATTTAATATAACAATTATAATTACTACTGATAATGTACACTAAGTGATATCAGAATTATAGGATTTTTTCATAATTTTGGAGCAAATACCAATAACATGTTTTACAAATACAACCCAAAGAAAATCAAACACTATTTCATATTTAACAATGTTTTCTATATGATTTTATATTAAATAAGACAAATTTTGTCATTTTGGACTTTAGGGAAACCAATATCCTAAAGAATTAATTACATCAGGAGAAGACATAATTTATAATATGATTTTGGAAAATTATAAAACATTTTAAACAGTTGATATTACAAGTCATTGTAAAATAAGTCATTCATTTGACCAAAGTGATAACACAAGGGTTTCAAAAAAAAGCTGAAAACGTTTATTCTTTGAGAGAGGAGACTTAATTTTCCAAACAATAAACTCTAATAAAAACAACAGAAAGTCAAATAAATTAGTTCTTCAAGCTTTATAAACAATTGACAAAATTTTAATCTTGACCCTAAGATATAACTTCCATAGACCTTTAATAACTTTTATAACCTTTATTAAGGAATCAGTTAATGCTTCAAGGAAAGTTTGTTAAGGTTTTCTTAACATAAGGGCCCATATGCTGGTCTTGCATCAGTATGCCTTTGACATTAATAATTAATTTATAGAGAAACTGAATTTATTTTATCTCTCAAACTCTCCCTTCAAATCTCACACACCCATCTCTTCTGCGATAGTTCCCGGCACTCAAGGAGTTCAATACCTTTAAATTCTGTCCTCTGTCGCAGGAATGCAGTTTATTTTGTTTGGGATTTCTACCTGGACTGAAGATGAGGCTTTAATTGCTGTCAGTGTTTAAGATTTAGCAGGACTTGATGTCATTTTCAGACCTAGGAGTCAAAGCCCTGTATCTCAACGTCACAAGTACTTTAAAAGCAAATACAGAAAGATAAATGGATGTAATACCGTTAGTTAAAAAATATTAATCACAGTTTTTTTCCTAAGCAAACCAAAACTTAATAATAATGACAGAGAAAATACTTCTATAAAATGTAAAATCTGTTAGGTCAGGTACCAAAAGGCAAAAGAAATGACCTTCTGCTCTGCACAAAATATTATGTTGGAAGTAAACATTTCTTTTAGACCTTTAAGACAATATTGTCAGCACTGGGACACAATAAACAGGACTCAAGGAAAAAAATCTTTTATAAGCTGAAAATGAGTTGAAGGACAGTGTTACTATTTTGTGCTCTTTAAAACAGGTGAGCAAACAGAAAATGGTGAGATGCAATAAAAGTTAAACTTTGGGTTAAAAAAATTAAAACCTCTCATAATTTATTAGGAGTAAATCATTCCCTTAATAAAAAGTCATTGTTTTAACCAATTATTTATTCTATATAGTTTTTTTCTATAACAAGCCCAATCTCTAGGAAGACCTTTATAATTTCCCTTTTATTAATAGACAGCTTGATCCTATAAAAGTTTTCTTTCTTTTTTAATCCTCTTATTATGACTTACACAGATTGTTCATGACATGCTTGGATTTTCTAATTTTTTCTGACCATCCCTCTTTCTTAAATAACCAGTCATTTCGTTATAGGACTAAATCTACCATACAAGATTCTATCACATATAAAACTATTTCCCTTTAAGTTTTCCAACAAAAAAACTTTTATTTTATAGCTTTCTTTACATCCCTCTTATATCCTCATTCATTTTATCTTGTTTTATACATAACCTTTAAATAAGCTTTGAATTAGACAATAATTCTTCACCTCTTTAAAAAGGGCACACTTTTCTTAAAAAAGTATTTTTTCCTACAAATATATTTTTATTGGAAAAAACCCAAATAATGAGATATTTACTATTAAGTTTAATATAACTTTAGTTTTTCTATATATACTTATCCCATTACATTTGCTTAATTTTGTTTTAATAATTTTGTTTTAATCATTTGCCTAGATTATTTATGAAAACTGCAATAGTCATTGTTTAAAGTTATGCAACTACCATTGTTTAAAGTTATGGAACAGCAATAATAAAGTTATTAAACAGCCAGTTTAAAGTTATGGAATTGCAAAATTATAACAGACAGTAAAGAAGATATGACATAATTGATTCCACCTTGCTTCTAACCTCCAAGCTGTCCTTGTTCATTCCTGGGTGTAGAAAAAATTAACTTTGGGAGGAACTTAGTGTATTGTTTAGCTTTGGGACAGAGACAATAACAATCCCTTTCCAAAACAAACCTTACTGCTTATGGATTATAACACTTAAACCACAAGATTAGAAGTTATGGTAATCTTAACTAAATTCAAGAGGTAGCTGTTTTTATTAAACTAATATTAATGTTTATTTATTAAATATTACACAAGTAAAGATTATTCTGTGTTTTGTAAGCCCATGCCAAATTTTGACACTTTATAGTATTTGACAGGATAAGTATAAAATTGCTTGATTCATAAATGAAAACAAAAATGTATGTTTTCAATTCTTAAGACATTTCTAATATTAGTTTACCAATAATGTTAAACTAGCTTATTTATTAAGGATTTTACTTAAGTTACATAAACTTAAGTAAAAGTTAAGCATTTACTTAAGTTTACATAACTGAATTAAAATGAAAGCATGAAAAAGCATTTGACCAGTCTTTTTTTCCTGATAAAATATTTAATTCCAGTGCTTTTATTTTCTTAAGCCAATAAATGCGAGCTTTATATATATATATCAGTAGTGAAACATTGTGTACACAACACATAAATACATAGATGCATTAGGCATGCAGATAGAAGTACATCTTATAGATTCATAAAACTCCAGTTTTTTCCTACCTTCAACTTTCAAATTCTTGACAAGCTGTTTTATTACCCTAGGCAGTTGATAGCTAAATAGCCTTAAATTTGCATAGTAAAGGAAACAACTCGGGTGAAAATCAAATAGCAAAATTTACATCATAGGGTATGAAGAGAAAAAGTCCAGTGTGCTAGAGAAAAAATAAAATGGATTTGTCAATTAAACATAAAATTATAGAAATATAAGTCTTTTAAATATATACATGCACACATATACACATATAGGAAGATCCTATAGCTTTTACTTCAGAACTTTAACCATGAGATAAATACCAAATTCAGCAGCTTGCAAAAAAACCCTGTTGAATCCCAACAGTGGTTTTAATATTAATAGAAAAATAACAGCAGATTTAAAGCAGGTAGAAAAGAAAATAGAGAAAAGGAGAACTCAGGAACTCTATAGTTTGCCGGCTGACCTTAAGGCTCTTTTTCCTTAATGTAAATGTGCACAAAGACTATATTACTTCTATTTTACATAAACTCTGGCAAGCAGAAGTGCCATAAAACCTACAGAGTGCTCAAAAGGGTGTCATTATCCTTGTTTTCTTCTCATTCTTCGATTATTTGTTTCCTACTTTTTTAAAAAAAGGAGGAACTGAGTTGTGGGCTAGGGTTTTTGTGTGGTGGATGGATGTGTGCTGTTTGTGGGCAGGACTCCACATTGTTACCACTGAGTTGTTTCCACCCTCTTGTGTGTCTCGATTTCTCTCTCCAGAGGTCTATAACCTCTGAGAGGACTCAAAATGCCAGACTATCAGACTTCATATGCGTTTCCTGAATGAGTTTTTTTTTTTAATTAATTTTTTTCAGGGATTTCCCTGTAGGGCAGCTGCATGTCACAGGGGGTCAACCCCCCCAGACACTCCCACAAGGCTCCTGGTCACCCAGGGACACTGTTTAGCTGGGAGAAAGAAATACCTGTTTCTTTTTAGCTGAGAAAACTTAGTCTCTCATTGACCTATGAAAACAACAGTTCAGTTCCTCATAGAACTGTGTGCAGACGAGCCAAATGGAGATTAATTTTGGGAGAAAAAAGTGAAAGAGATGACTCTTTAGAATGTGTCTCTGAACTAGAATTAGGATCCTTAAACAACAACTTCCTAGGAGATAAACAAAAAAAAACAACAGGTAAGACCACTTTCTGTAAAGTATGCCCAGCCACCCCTACTTTGTAGCTCTCATCTGCCATTACACGTGCCAAGGTCAAATCCTCTCACAGTATTAAATAGTCTCTGGTACCACCAAAGTAAAACAGCCCAGATTATTCAATACAGGAAAACAGAGGTTTAGACCTAAGAAGAATCTGCCCATGACTCGAAACTCCACAAAGGAATCAGAACACACCAAATGGGGTGAGTGGAACCTTTGTTCTGAATTCTTCAAAGGGGTTCAAGTCATTAGAAGCCTTCTCTAGATTTTTGGTACAGCAGATGGCAAATGGGGAAGGAGGTATGGGGTGGAAAAAAAAGTAAATGAAATAACTTTTTTTTTTTTTTTTTTTTTTTTTTAAAGACAGGAAGCAAACAGAGAAACCAAGCACATGGTTTTGTTTTTTTGTTGTGTTTTCTTGCAGGAAGGAATTTTAGCCAAATTAGAGAGGTTTTGTTACACATAATTTGGAGTTCTCCGATTTTCCTAAGTCAAGTATAGTTGGTCAAATCTGATGGGGAAAAGACTGCAACAAACAACAACAACAAAAACCCAACCATATGATCACTGGGTGCTCTAATGGTAAGGAGAAATTAAGACCAATTAATTGTTATACTTTAACCAACAAAAAACCCTCAATTCAGCTACTTACCTAGGAATGGGTCTCAGACTGAAGATTGCTTTCTACCATCCTAGAAGAAGGGAAAAAAAAAAAACTTGGACTCATCTTTCCTGCTGTGAGCAAGCTCAAACTCCATAAAGGAGATACCTGCCTTCCATCATCATAGAAACAGGAAATCTGGACTTTCTTGTTGAAAACAAGTAAACACACACACACACACACACACACACACACGCACACACACACCCCAAAAAAGGCGGGAGTAGTTGTACAGCAAAATAAACTTTAGGCCGGGCGCGGTGGCTCACGCCTGTAATCCTAGCACTTTGGGAGGCCGAGACGGGCGGATCACGAGGTCAGGAGATCGAGACCATCCTGGCTAACATGGTGAAACCCCGTCTCTACTAAAAAATACAACAAACTAGCTGGGCGAGGTGGCGGGCGCTGGTAGTCCCAGCTACTCGGGAGGCTGAGGCCAGAGAATGGCGTAAACCCGGGAGGCGGAGCTTGCAGTGAGCTGAGATCTGGCCACTGCACTCCAGCCCAGGCGACAGAGAGAGACTCCGCCTCAAAAAAATAAATAAATAAATAAACTTTAGATCTGGACCAAATTTGGGGAGATCAGGGATTCTCTGGAAGGGGTGCTCCCAGACCTGAGCAAATTGTCCTATTAGTTTGAGCCATTAAATTAGCTTATGCTGGTACCAAGCACCAACAGGAGATTTGTCAAAGGTCAGAGTCATCTCCACTCAGAATCCCTTCATTGTAACCAAAATGTGAACCCCCAAAATCTGAGACATGTCTCAGTTAATTTAAAAAGTTTATTTTGCCAGCCAGGTGCAGTATGCCTGTAATTCCAGCACTTTGGGAGGACAAGGCAGGTGGATCAACTGAGGTCAGGAGTTCGAGACCAGCCTGCCCAACATGGCGAAACCGCATGTCTACTAAACATACAAAAAATTAGCAGGGGGTGGTGGCAGGCATCTGTAATCCCAGCTACTTGAGAGGCTAAGGCAGGATAATCACTTGAACCTGGGAGGCGGAAGTTGCAGTGAGCCAAGATTGCGCCACTGCACTCCAGCTTAGGTGACAAGAGTGAAACTCCATCTCAAAAAAAAAAAAAAAGTTTATTTTGCCAAGGTTGAGGGTATATGCTGTGACACAGACTCAGGAGGTCCTGCCTATATGCCCAAGGGTATAGGGACAAAGCTTGGTTTTATACATTTTAGGGAGACATGAGACATCAATCATTATGTGTATGATGTATATTGGTTCAGTCTAGAAAGGTGGCACAACTCAAGGTGAAGGCATAACAACTTGAAATGGAGAGAGAGATTCCATGTCATAGGTAGATAAGAAACAAATGGTTGCATTCTTTTGAGTTTCTGATTAGCCTCTCCATATGAGGCATTCAGATATGCATTTATCACAGCTATCAGAGGAGTGACTTTGAATATAATGGGAGGCAAGTTTGCCCTAAGCAGTTCCCAGCTTGACTTTTCCCTTCAGCTTAGCGATTTTGGGGCCCCAAGATTTATTTTTCTTTCACACTGTCTAGAGAAGATATTTATTTTAAGAAATTGAATATTTATTTTAAAGAAATGGCAGTGGAACTAGCCAGTTCAAAATCTACACAGTAGGTCACCAGTCTGGATATTGAAGTAAGAGATGATGTTGTAATCCTACCTCTGAATTTTGCAGGCATCAGGCTAAAACTCAAGCATAGCTTTTATATTGCAATTTTGAAGAGACTTCCTTCTGAGTATCGGTTGCATTCCTCTTCCCTAGTTTCCATTGATTTACTGGAGATCTTTCGTGACCTTTGGCTTGTAGATCTCTGCCTTCATCTTTATGTGATATTCTCACTGTGTCCATGCCTCTATCCAAATTTTCCTTTATTATAAGGACACCAGTCATGTTACACTACATCCCATCCTAGCGACCTCATCTTAACTGATTACATCTGCAACAACCCTATTTCAAAATAAGGTGGCATTCTTATGTTCAGAGGTTTAGGAGTTCAACATATGGATTTTTGTGGATCCACAATTCAACCCAAAACATCCTTATAATAGAAATAGCTGAATAAATGAGCGATATTATTTTCAAATATGAGCAGACACTTAAAGGCTGAACTTAGAACTCTTTAAGAAAAGAACAAGCAAATGATGTAAGAACATAAGGTAATTCAAGGAAAGGATACTTATTTGCCCTCTTAATTCTATGACATGAATAACGAAATAGACAAGATACAGTGTTTGCTAAGGGAGCACAGACTTATAAACAAGAAGTTGCATTGGCTCTAGAAGCAATTATTGATAAATTGAAGGAAGCAGAAATTCTAATAAGGGAAAATACCTATAGATTTGGAAAATATTTTTGCCCTTTCTCAGTCCATGAATTCAAAGATATACAAATTCACTCCAGATGGTAATTCAATTTTGGGAGTTCTCAGGAGCATATAATGAAAAATATTGATTTGATTGAAAAGCTCATGAATAGAGGGAATGGATTTTACCATGCAAAGGAAAAGCACCTAAGAGAAGGGGATGGGAATAACAAAGTTTTTGAAAGGACTGTACATCTTGTAAAGAAATTATAGTGTTATGTTACTAACTAATTCCTGATGGGTCTTGACTCTTTATCCAATTTGCCAGTCTGTGTCTTTTAATTGGAGCATTTAGTCCAATTACATTTAAGGTTAATATTGTTATGTGTGAACTTGATCCTGTCATTATGATATTAGCTGGTTATTTTGCTCATTAGTTGATGCAGTTTCTTCCTCGCATCGATGGTCTTTACATTTTGGCATGTTTTGCAATGGCTGGTACCAGTTGTTCCTTTCCATGTTTAATGCTTCCTTCAGGGTCTCTTGTAGGGCAGGCCTGGTGGTGACAAAATCTCTAAGCATTTCCTTGTCTGTAATGGTTTTTATTTCTCCTTCACTTATGAAACTTAGTTTGCCTAGATATGAAATTCTGGGTTGAAAATTCTTTTCTTTAAGAATGTTGAAT
>NW_016804869.1:143016-145429 GCF_001698545.2 Rhinopithecus bieti
GCATTGATTATTCTAGTTATCCATTCTTCCATTCTTTTTTCAAGATTTTTAGTTTCTTTGCGCTGGGTACGTAATTCCTCCTTTAACTCTGAGAAGTTTGATGGACTGAAGCCTTCTTCTCTCAACTCGTCAAAGTCATTCTCCATCCAGGTTTGATCTGTTGCTGGCGATGAGCTGCGTTCCTTTGGAGGGGGAGATGCGCTCTTATTTTTTGTATTTCCAGCTTTTCTGCCCTGCTTTTTCCCCATCTTTGTGGTTTTATCTGCCTTTGGTCTTTGATGATGGTGACGTACTAATGGGGTTTTGGTGTGGGTGTCCTTCCTATTTGTTAGTTTACCTTCTAACAGTCAGGACCCTCAGCTGTAGGTCTGTTGGAGATTGCTTGAGGTCCATTCAGATCCTGCTTGTCTGGGTATCAGCAGCAGAGGCTGCAAAAGATAGAATATTGCTGAACAGTGAGTGTACCTGTCTGATTCTTGCTTTGGAAGCTTCGTCTCAGGGGTGTACCCCACCGTGTAAGGTGTGGGTTGTCGGTCTGCACCTAGTGGGGGATGTCTCCCAGTTAGGCTACTCAGGGGTCAGGGACCCACTTGAGCAGGCAGTCTGTCCCTTCTCAGATCTCAACCTCCGTATTGGGAGATCCACTGCTCTCTTCAAAGCTGTCAGACAGGGTCAGTTGCATCTGCAGAGGTTTCTGCTGCTTTTTGTTTAGCTGTGCCCTGCCCCCAGAGGTGGAGTCTACAGAGACAGGCAGACCTCCTTGAGCTGCTGTGGGCTCCACTCAGTTTGAGCTTCCCAGGGGCTTTGTTTACCTACTTAAGCCTCAGCAATGGCGGGCACCCCTCCCCCAGCCTTGCTGCTGCCTTGTAGTTAGATCACAGACTGCTGTGCTAGCAATGAGGGAGGCTCCCTGGGCGTGGGACCCTCCCGGCCAGGTGTGGTATATAACCTCCTGGTGTGCAGTTTGCTAAGACCCTTGGTAAAGCGCATCATTGGGGTGGGGGTTACCCGATTTTCCAGGTGTTGTGTGTCTCAGTTCCCCTGGCTAGGAAAAGGGATTCCCTTCCCCCTTGAGCTTCCTAGGTGAGGCGATGCCTCACCCTGCTTCAGCTCTCGCTGGTTGGGCTGCATCAGCTGACCAGCACCGATTGTCCAGCACTCCCTAGTGGGATGAAGCCCGTACCTCAGTTGAAAATGCGGAAATCACCCGTCTTCTGTGTGGCTTGCACTGGGAGCTGGAGACTGGAGCTGTTCCTATTTGGTCATCTTGCTCCACCCTCACAACTTTTTCTTATAATTGAAATAATACAAAGGTCGCAATTTTGTAGTAAACTTAATTTTAATTTCAAGTATAATATCTTGAGTACTTTTTTCAGGAAACCATTTTAATGATACTTAAATTTCCATGATAAGATGCTGCTAATATTTTTTCATAATTTCACTATTTCTGTGCCATTATTTTATATTTAACTCTTTTCCTATTATAAATATCCATACTTTTGGTGCTTTATGGGTAATTTTTATCCATATTTATGATTATTTCATTAAGATAGATTCCCATGAGTCTTTTTAAAATCTAAAATGGAACTCTTGAGTTAAAGAGTATGAGCATCTCTGAAACTAGTGATAATCTAGAAAAATCTCTGAAACTAGTGTAAGACAATCGCCAGATTGTCTTACAGAAAGTCTCACCCATTCATATCTTATCACTGTTGTACAGCTTATAAATTACATTGATCTTGCCAGAATTTATCTATCTATCATCTATCTATCTATCTATCTATCTATCTATCTATCTATCTATCTATCTAAAGAACACTGAAACCTGAGAAATATTTTGTTTTATGTATTTAAATGTCTGATTTTAAGTAAGTTTAATTGTTTTCTATAAGTAATTACAAGATATTTTTAATATCCACCTGTGTGTATGTAATTTGCCTTTGCTTGTTTACTGCTCATTATTTCTACTGGAGTTCTATTTTGTAAAAATATTATTTTATGAATTCTTTATATTTTAATATCATTACTTATATATCATACATACTGCAAAATATTTGCTAATCTGTTGTTTAGTGTTTCTACTGTTTTGCATATTTTATTGTATTGTCTTAATCTGTTTTTAATTTAAATTTCCTTATATAGTCAACCTTGCCTTCTTTCTACAGCTAATAAAAATTTCCACATTTTATGATTAATTTTTTTTTTGTTTCATAATCAACCACTTGGAATTTATTTGTTGCATGATGTGACATGAAAACAATCTGATTTTTTAACATACTTAAACATAATTTCAAACTTATTTATTGAAAAAGTTTTGATACATCACTTATTTTATTATATATGCAAACATGAAAAACAGACCAGAGTTTGTCTCTATATTTCAGTTGTGGTCTTGCTAACTGCCTGTCTATTC
>NW_016804869.1:145609-193615 GCF_001698545.2 Rhinopithecus bieti
AGAGACGGGGTTTCACCATGTTAGCCAGGATGGTCTCGATCTCCTGACCTCGTGATCCGCCCGTCTCGGCCTCCCAAAGTGCTGGGATTACAGGCTTATTTTATTTTTAAATTTTATTTTATTTTACTAGAAAGGTATTGTTGTGAGATTCATCTAAACAGGTCTGAAGACATTCATAATCGATAGTGTCTGAGGCAAAATGCGATTTTCAGGTTGCCTGAACTTTCTTCCTCCTGTGGACTTAAAGGTAGAGGAAGCTTTCGATTTTCAGTAATATTCTCCCTTCTTTAGAGAAACCAATATGAGCAAACCTTTTAGTTTATGCAAATCTAAAGGAAGCCCTGTATCTGGGATGGCGGCATGCTTTGGATGGAAAAATTAAGCGTTCTATTTAATCATGAAACACATATTCATTCCAGGCACAGAGACATCTCCGTGAGATTATGAACTATACATATTTTTTTTTCTTTATTCTTTTCTTTTATGAAAAGGGGAGATGGATTGGAGGGGCTATTCTGCTGGAAGCTGAGTTCTTAGAATCTAGAGTCTAGAAAGGGAGATTTTTAAAAAGGAGACTACTGTTCAGGTTAGATCCAAGGAGAAGGGATACTCCCAGGAAGGAAATTAACCAATGGACTCTAGGAGGAGTAAGACCTGATTATCTGGTTTTAGAGTTTCATTTTATGCATTGTAATTCCTTTATGTTATCCTCAGCATTTGATAAAGTTTGTTAAACAATCAGCCTACTTTTAGCTCTAATTTGGGAAATTAAGAGAATAATTTGAGGCATAATGGAGCAGGAAGAATTGTGGCAGCTTGGGGAACTATTTATGAAAAGGTCAGAATTGGTAAGTGGAGACTCATAAAAAAGACAGTTTTACAGGATATATAAAGGCACTCATCCTGGGGAATGTTCAGGAGTATTTGAATGCTGGAGTGAGCTTTTTTCAACATAGATTATGGTTTCTCACAGTATATCATCTATATACTAACGAAAATGCTTATCCACACAGACCGACTACCACTTCCCATAGATACGCACCCCCAATTCAGAAAGAAATATTACATTTACTTTAGATCCAGTTTTTTTAAAGCTGCCTTTGTAAATCTAATAGTTCTCAATTGATTCTTTAGAAATTCTAGATACATAACTGTGATGTTAGACAATTATAATTTAGCACTTTGCTTTTTAAACATTTTCTTCTCATATCTGTTTCATTTATTCATGTGTTAGCCAGAACATTTGGAATCATATAAAATAACAACAGCAATTACAGATGTCTTCACTTTCTTCCTGGTTTTAATGAGTATAACTTTAGTGAATTACCATGTTCCATGTTGACTTTTGACTTGAGGTACATATTTTATATAATTTTATGAAAATATTCCTACATGCCTGCTTTCTTAAATTAGTTAATAATATTAAAGGATTCCACTGCAGATTATAAAATGAACTTCAGGATCTCCTTAGGTGATATTTTCTAATTTTCTTATTGACATATATTAATAGATTTTTAATTAATAAACTATCACTGAATTCCCAAAGTAAATCCTACTTAATGTTAGTGGATTGTAATTGTCATATATATCTTTGGTTTTTGTTTCAAGTAACTCAAGTAACAGAGACTCAATTACAAGATGCTATAAGAAAAAAAGGGGAGGGGAGTGAATGCCACATAGTGACTTCTAAGGGTAGACACGCTTGAACCTCATAACTGAATTCAGGAGCTTAGATTCATGCAGGCATTATCGTAATTTCTATTACTGAGTTATAATGCTCTATGAGTATTGACTTAATTATTTTGCAGTGTTCTTTCCCAAGAGGAGAAAGATGGTTGCTAACAATTGGAAGTCTACAAAGCTTTTTAAATCTTGCAATTCACAAAGAAAGAGTGTATCTCTTTTTTATTGTATTAAATATGAGAAAATATTATGTTTAACACTATTTGGGTGAAATATTTCACCTTTATTGAATCAACACATCCAAGAAAAATGCAATAGTCTGATAGAACATATTTGGTTATTTGTCCATTCTTGTGACAAAACAGTAGGGGATGCTGACTGATAGCTTCAATGATAACATAACAACAAAGATTTTTTAATAAAACAAAGCAAGATACTGTAACCAGAGTAATGGTAATGGATACAGTGCAGGTATAATTCAGTTCTTCTTGTGGGTGGCAAGATTCACATATATATATATGTGTGTATATATATTTTAAGTATATATTATGATACATATATATAGTAATGATATATTTGGTTCTATGTAAACTCTGTATAAAGATTAACATAACTAAAGAAACATTTCTGTATCTTTTTTCATATTTTATTCATTTTCTGTAACACATTATAGCATAATAACTATACTCTCAATAGTGAAATAACTCACCTGAAGAATCCTCTTCTTTCATGGTCTTCTGTAGATGTAATTCCTTCCAAGATTATTAGTCTCTTATTTTTAGAGTCTATTCTAGTTATTTCTATTTTCCAGAAAAGCATTCATTTGCATTTAAAAGTTCAATCACACATAAGGATTATAATGAAAAGTTTAAAAGATAGTTTGAATTTACTCAGAATCAACTGAGGTAGAAAATTAAAATGCAGAATTTAAAATAATTACAGTCTTTTAAAATTTACTTTATCTGTGTTTCTTGTTCCTTCAAAGGATACTTCTAGAGATTATTAGTTTACTTTACTTTGAATCTTTGTTCTATTTATTTTCCATATTTTGGTTTATTATTAATTTTTTGAAGTTACACTTATTTTTCCTTTATTGGCTAGATTGTGTCATTTTTTCTTTATGATTAATAAAGTATTTAATTTTAAGACATGAATTCATTTCTGATTTCATCTTTGGCTTAACCTTTTAGACATATATGATTTTACCCTTTGACCTACTTTTGTAAATCTTCTGGAGTCAAGTTTTACATTTTAAAATTTGTTACTAATTTTTTATTCTATGTAACATAGTGTCAATACCACAGTGTCTGCTACTTCATCTCAGTCTGCAACATACTGGATTTTATATTCATTACTTTTTATGACCTAATGTAAATCCATGTTTTTTAAATGTTCAGTAGATTCTGAAAAGAAAGTAAAATTATTTCATTTGTAATGAAGTGGTTTTACTATATATCCACTATTTTGTATTAAGTGTGTTTTCTCTATGTGGATCACCTTCTGTGTCATAGAGTGTGGGGTGTTTGCTAAAAATCTCCCAATGAGCATATATTTCTTTACATTTTTCTTTTTTAAGGCAAAATCTATTTTTTAGATTTATGTGGCAACTACATTATTTGACACCAAAATATTACATTATTATAATAAATGATGAATTGATGGGTGCTGACGAGTTGATGGGTGCAGCACACAACGCAGCACACCAACATGGCATAAGTATACATATGTAACAAACCTGCACGTTATGCACATGTACCCTAGAACTTAAAGTATAATAATAAAAAAAAAAAGATTATATCTCACATTAATTCTTTTGGGATGTTATGGATTGAATTGTGTTTCCCCAAAATGCATATAATGAAGTCCAACCCCCAGTACCTCAGAATATTACTGTATCTGGGTATAAGATCATTGCTATGTAATTAGTTAATAAGATCATACTGGAATAGGGTGTCCCCAAATCCAGCATGACTATTGTCTTTATAATGATGGAATATTTGGACACAGGCACCCATGCATGTGTCCCATGCATGCAGGCACCCAGTGTGACTATTGTCTTTATAATGATGGAATATTTGGACACAGGCACCCTTTCCATGACATTTGGGAAAGGGACACAGGAGCCAAGCAGTGTCTGAAGCTACCAGAAGCTAGGAACAATGCCTAGAAGACACTCTTTCCTAATGCCTTCCAGTGGAATATAAGCCTGCTGATATTTTGATTTTGGACTTCTGGCCTCCAAAACAATAAATTTCTATTGTTCTAAACTACCTAGTTTGTGGTACTTTGCTATAGCAGCCCTAGAAAGCTAATACATAGAATGGTAGTTTTGGTGTTATTGAATTATTTCTCTTCCATTGTATTTTTCACTTCTTCCATCAATTATATTGTAGATTCTCATTTGCAACCTTAGTATATGGTACAGACTTTAGTTTTTCTCTCAAAAGTATCATGTAACTGGAGTTTTCCTCTGCTATAAGCTAAAGAAATTTAAAGCATTAAGCTTGCTCTTTTCAAATTAGATGTTTGTATATAAACCTAGTATCTTTATGCTGTGATGCTGTTTCTTATTTTTGTCTCATTGTCTAGTTAATGTACAGTTTACATGTTTCTTTTAAATGGATTTGATATGTATATAAAATGTTTCTCTTAAGCTTATAAAATATGTACTTCAACAAAACTTCTCTAATTATGAAAAGTAAAAGCAAAGAATGTTTGATCTTTTGTATTTATCAGAAGAAATTGTTTACATTGTTAGGATTTCCTAATATATATTCCTAATAACATATCCTTTCTTCCTAGCATGTGTTGACATATTCAAAAAATATAGCCTGACATTATTATTATACTCATACTGTTTTACTTGTTATATTTTATTTTTAAATTGTTTTTCTATTTGCCTTCAACTTTATGACTACCAATTGTATCAATTATTCCTAACTTATTATGAAACATGTATTCTTACAAATGTTGCCTAATCTTTCTATAATAAGAATTTGTCCTATTTATATTATAAATTTTGACTCTTCTCTCATTAGACTAGTAATCTCTAAATAATATTTTAAGGAAATATGTTTTTTGAGCTCTTGCATAATTCAGAATGTAATTATGTTAGAATTGTACAAAAACAATACTTTTACTAAGCCTTGACTATGGTTATGATGGTTCCCTATTAATTTCTCTTTCAAAAGTAAATGACTATATTACTAGGTTGGTGGAAAAGTTATTGCGATCTTTGCCGTTAAAATAATAACAAAATAGAAAAGGAGGAATAATAGAATCTGCCACCCTAATCATAGAATCGTGACTTAATGAGAAGCAAATAGACATGTTAGATGACTCACTTTTCTTGTAAATATTAATTGAGTTCTGACTATGTGCTAGGCTGAAAGTACAACAGTTAAACAGAAAAAAAAAGCAGAAGTGATGTTTGATAATAAGTGATAGAGAAAAAAATAACATGAGATAGGATAGCTGCGGAAGAGGTTATGATTTTAAATAGGCAGGCCAGGAAAAGGTATCAATAAGGAGATGCCCTTTGAATGAAGACCGTAAAAGAGCAAGGCAGTAACTAATGTGGAAATCTGAGGGAGGGCACATCTTAGTAGTTGGCAATATACCTATTTGAGAACAGCAAAGAGCCAATGTGGCGGGAACAGAGGAAGGTAGGGTGATAGTCTTGTGAAATAGGCCAGAAAGTTTAAGGAGTGGCAGAATTCATAAGGCCTTGGTGGGACTTTGGATGTTAATCTCCAGGAGATGAAGGAATATTAGTTGATTTTACAGCAAGAAATAACATGATAGGTGTTAGTTTCATATTTACTGTTTGGAGACTAGGCCACAGTGGGGGCAAGTACAGAATTTAGAAGATCAGTTAGGATGCTACTAAAGTAATCTGGTCATATTATTAAGAACATTTAATGGTGCTCTACACCAGAGTAGTAGCTTTGAAGAAGGAGGGTGAAAGGAAGTTAACTAAGTGATTGGATATGGGGTGTGATAAAAAGAGAAAGACCATCACCAAGGATGAAGCTAGTTTTTAGCTAGAACAGCTGGAAGATACAATGGCATTAATTAAAATGGGGGAATCTAGAAAGAAAAAATTATGGGGAAGAGGGTGTGTCATTAGTATAGTTCTTGATATGTTAAATTTTTAGATATTTAGGAAGCATCCAAGTGGATGTATGGATTATTCATTTGGATATTTGATTCTGAGGTTCAAAAGAGATAAAGTTTGACATCACCAAGGGCATGAATGTAAATTCAGAACAGAAGAATTTTGAAGGCTGAGATTTGAGGCACTCCAAATATAACATAAGTAGAAAGGACGAGGAAGATCAACAAGGATATTCGAGATAAGAGGCAGGTGAAAAAGAAGAAAACCTGGAAGGATTGCTATCCGGGAAACTAAATGACAAAAATGATTAAAGGTGATGAAAGTATAAAATGTTGTTTCTAAGTCAAATAAGATAAATATTGAGATTTAATACTGAATTTAGCAAAGTAGAGGTCACTTTTGACAATGATAGAAGTTTTGTGCATGCATAGGAGAAAGTGATTTATTAAAGAAGTTTCATGTTAGAAACTTAAGAGATAAATTGGAGATAGTCAATATAAGCAAGTTCTACAAGGGGATTTATCATACATGATAACAGAACTAGAAAAGTAAATGGACAGTAATGTAGATTCAAGATAGATTTATTTTATTTGAAATATTAGAAAATCAACAATATGATCATATACTGATGGAAATGAAGTATTAGACGAAAATAAGCAATGATGCTGGACATAAAGAGGAAAATTGCTTAGACAATGTCTTTAGTGGTCAGCAGATATGAGAGCAAGGGCCCAAGTGGATTGTTCTTAGATAGGAGCATAGACATTTCATCCAAAGGAAAAGGGAGGGATAAAGAGTATATGGCCACAGCTCCAAGTAGGTAGGGATTATGTTTTTTTTTTTTTTCAATAAATAAGAAAGGAGATCTTTAATTAAGGTGAAGACAGAGGTGATGTTGTCTAGGGGAGTGTAACCATAAATGGACTAGGGCAGCAGCCCTAAAACTGAGGCCCAATGATCCCAGCAAGGAGAATTCTAAGACTTTTTCAGGGTTTCAGGGGCCTTCTCTTTTGTAACTACATATTGGTGTGTGGTGGGATAATTTTCTCATACTCCAACCAAAACAACAATGCAGAAGGAAGCAGATGCAAGAATTCCCCATTCTCAAAACTGTTTTTTTTTTTTTTTTTTTTTTTTTTTTTTTTTTTTTTTGAGACGGGAGTATCACTCTCTTACCCAGGCTGGAGTGCAGTGGTGTGATTTCGGGTCACTGCACGCTCTGCCTCCTGGGTTCTTGCCATTCTCCTGCCTCAGCCTCCCGAGAAGCTGGGACTACAGGCATCCACCACCATGCCCGGCTAATGTTTTTTTTGGTGTTTTAGTAGAGACGAAGTTTCATTGTGTTCACCAGGATGGTCTTGATCTCCTGACCTCGTGATCCGCCCATCACAGCCCCCCAAAGTGCTGGGATTACAGGCGTGAGCCACCATTCCTGGCCCAAAACTGTTCTTAATTAAAAGAAGCATTAAAAATAAATTTGTGCAAAATAAAAACAATGTCACTCTGTTACTAAATTTTTGTTTTACAAAATATAGTTATTTATCATGAAATATATTATTCAAATACATTACTCAGTAATTTATATTTATCATGAAATATATTTTTCATGAAATATATTATTCAATATATTTACTACTATTACTTTAAAATGAATTTAGTCATAAATAGTTTAAACTTTTCCTCATTTCAGAGATGAGAATATGCCACCCCTAAATATGCTTCTTTAGCATGAAGACTATTTTGAGCTGATTATTTTTAGAAACTGTGGACACAAGGGAAGTTCAGGAAAGAGAGTAGAATTTACCCTTTTAGAAGGGAAATTTCAGTCTAAATGAGATCTCTGTACCAGAAAGAGAAGGATGAATCTGTATCACTAGGGATTTATTATTTGAGAAGGCACCAACTTAAACCTACATAACAAATCTTATCATTGGTTTTCTTGGACTTCCCCTAAAAGTGGCCTTCCCCACAAATTTCTTATTTGTTTCACTAGATGACGATACTAAATTTGAATTCAAAGCCACCTCTTTGAGATTTACTCATTTCTCAGGGTATTTCCCATGTGTAAATGAGAGACAAACTTCTGTATGATTTTCTCCTGTTAATCCTTTGTTATAGGGAGTTCTGCCCAAGAATTAAGAAAGAGTAGACAATTATTTTCCTCCCTTATTCCCATTTTATTCTCTAACATGACAAATTTCATTGATATGACCCACTTTTATAAAAAAGCTCTTGGTATTTTCAATAATTTTAAAGAGAGTTTAAGATATTTTGTGATAAAAAAATGTTTAAAAACTAGTAGACTTAGAAAGTGAACTTGGGTTGTTCAAAGATTTTTGCTACTTTTTTACAGCCTTTATTGTTGTTCTGATTTAACTTGTTTTATGCTTACTTTCTCCATAATGTTTTTCTAGTAAAGCCTCTATAATTGCAGTTAGTATAACTGCCTCTCACATACTTGCACACTTATTCTTTGGACAATGTAATCGTTTCCTCTGAATCTTATTTGGAATGCCTCAACTGACTTGTTTCTTAATATCACAAATCATGGCTCTTTCACTAATTTATAAGGTAAATAAAGAGGAAACGCCTATAACAGTCAGATATTATATTACCTACTTGGTATGGGCTATAATGTATTACTTCTACAATATTTGGAATATAGTAGGCATTTTCCTTTGTGAGTTTATCGTCTTTCTTCTTTTGACTTAGAATATTTTTCTTTTTTCTCATACATAGACAGTATGGGGCAGTGTCTCTTGAAATAGCCTTTCATGATATTTTTTCATAATATATTACTTTTATACACTACCTTCATTGTTAGAATATTTATTTGCATATTTTAACTCTTCACATGAAAACTTAGGAATATGATCTCAGTATTTCCCATTGAATTGCAGTTTCAGCCTGACTCGGGAGCAAGCAGGAATGTCCCCAACCAGACAGGTATACAATTGTGGGAAAAAAAAAGAAGTCTAACTCCCAACATTGCAGAGCTTGTGAGACTTCTAGGTTATTATTGACTTTAATTATCACTCCCATAAGCTGCAATATTCTTTACTTCTGGTGCAGCAGCACTCCACAGAGTGTGAAATCCTTCCCTGCTTTTGAAAATACCCAAGAAATGAACTGAATCACTTCCAATCTACTGTGACAACTGAACACCCACTGATAAGTATAAGCAAGGGGAAAATTTATCATCACCAATAGAAAACAGGCTTTTTTGAAAGTGGGATTTGAGACATCTAGCCAGCTGCTTACTACCGGCAGTGATCAGCAAAACCAAATCCACTTTCATTTTAAACTCACAGGCATTTTATTTTCCCTGATTGGTACTCAAGTCAATAAAAATGCAGTCTTTTTTTATGTTCCTACTTTATTTATTGCTATAAAATTTAAACACTAAAATATCAAGATAAATAGTTCTTGGTGTTATAACCATTAATTTCCAGTCCTACTTCTCTCCACAATGTCTGTTTTTTTACCATCAGACGCTTCAAGTACAAATCAGACCTGAGGATTTTGAATAGGCTTCATTTAGTCTCTCTTCTGGAGACCCAACCCACACAATCCCAATTTCTTTGCCTCTTACAGTAAGGCTTATATAAACATGCAGCAAAGAAACATATGCTATTCAGACTGAAATCAGTTCACAGTGATTCACTTCTCCATATTACCTCAGGTTTCAGCGGGTGCCCATACTAAGAACACAGTGAATTCCCTACTAGCTCCATCCTCTGATTTTCAGATCTAGTGGGGGGAAAAGCAATAAAAGAAAAACTATAGAAGGGAAGTAAGCGACTATATGCAAGAGTTTTTATATATTTACTGGATCTCCTCATTCTTTTAGTTATCTAAATAATATGACAAAATTTTATTATAAACTAAAAGGAAGAAAATGTAAGAGTTTTAAGTATAGTAAATTCATTTTCAAAATGAGTTATATATAAACCTCTTCTATTTCTTAAAAACATAATTCTATTTAGCCTAATAATTATCAGTGACATAAGACACTAGATTTTCTCATTTATATTAATTTTTTTATGGAAACTTTAGAAATCTTTCCCTTACATGTTGCTTTAATTTCTAAGTCCAAGAGGTATGATTCACTTATTACTATATTAAAAATTCTGCAATTGTCTGCAGTATAGCAAGTACCCAGTGATATGGCAAAAATGTATGAACACAAGACTGCCATTTACTGATGTTCAATGTTACATTTCTTGTGTGTGCCTTCGATTTTTAAATATTGTAGTTCTTGAAATTGCAGGTATGAAAACCACAAGGTAAATCAAATGAGAGAAAAACGATACCTGTGAAATCAGTTACTTTGGGTTTGTCTGTCTTGCTGCTACTGTTGTTGGAAATGGAAAAGCCTGTAGTGGTTTTGTAAATGGTAGAGGAGTCTCGATTTTTGGAAAGAGGAAATTGTAGAGCTTTATTCTTTCCAAAAAAGATAGATAGATGATGGATAGATAGATGGATAGATAATAGATAGATGATTGATCGATAGATAATAGATTGGGAGATGATTGATAGATAGATAATAGATGTAAGATAGATAGACAGATAGATAGATAGATACATTCCCTGTTCTGAAGTTCGTTTGTGGCCTTTACCATAGGGAATACCAGAAATCAGAATACTTATAACAAACCTTACATATTTTAATTACATGGTTATTCATAAATATCATAATTTTAATAATCATAATTTTTATGTCCCATACAATTCTCTATTTGATGTTCCCATCTCTATAATTTTAGAAACTATTGTTCTAACGTAGTGTTTAGTTGGGTACAGCATTGCATGTGAATACCAAGAGTGTATGCATTTCTGGGGGAAAATGGAAGCATGAGGAAGAGAGAAATAAAAACATAGTTAAGTGACAACAAAGGGAACAATTTTGCTCAAAATAAGGACACCAAGTGAGCGTATAGAGTATTTCCATAATTTAAATTGAACTTCTTCTATTTCTTAAAATGGTAATTTGATCATATATTAGGTCAAGATTTGCAATTCAATATCACAAACACTTCAGAATCAGGAATCCTTTTACCAGCATTCTGAGATGTGTTCAAACAATGGTAGATACTGTTGCATACCATGCAAATACTCTCTGTGTTATGGCACTTATAGGTAACCTGGAGACTTGACATTTGTGCTATTATTTTCAGAGCCAGAGCCAATTTCCTTCAAACCATATTTTTTAAGCTGGAAAGTATTAGCTAGGAGTAGTCAAAATGACAAGGCACTAAGAATATGAACAGAATGAACATCTGGCAAAGAAGTTTAAAGGAATATGACTGCAATAAAAACTGGTAAAAGCTGCCCAGTGATTTAGATGGTGAACTATCTTTAAGTTTTAAATACTTTGAGAGAGTGTGTGTGAATTGCTATTCCAATACTGTGGTATATTTTGAAAGAAAAAGGAAGATGACTAGATTACATTTGCTCTTGAAATACCTTCAAATTTGGTCTGGGTGAAATAAAAATGACATGAAAATGTCATCTGAGCCTCAGAAGATTTAGGGTATGCTACTTTAAGATTTAGTTGATGGCAGGTATCAGTAGCCTAAGCAGTTCATTCCACTCTCTGATTTCATCTTCAAGGATAACTTTTTTAGACATGACTTACAGGAAGAAGAATTAAGAACCCTTCTTCTCCCAATCACCATGCTCTTAAATAACTATTTAAATAGAAATGCTTAAAGTAGGATCTTTAGCAGAAGAAATTTTTAGGGAATCAGTTCAAAAGTACAACTCAAATCCAAATCCAAAATGCATGATTTTCTATAGTTCATGTATTCAGTAGACATTATGCTGTCATTATTCTTTGCTTCAGTAAAACAACTGGCACATTCAAATAAAGATACTGTTTTGATATTGTAAGTATATTTGCAGGTATAACAAGAAAAACTCTCTACTTATGATTACTTATTTACAGCAAAGAAGATAATTAGAAAATACTAATAACACTGCATGGGATGTTTGACAAAAAAAGTTATTACTTACATGTCTCATAATTTTTGAGTCCCTCAAGAGCAAACAGAAACTTAAGATTAAGAAAATAATGAGTATTGAAGGAGAGTAGTCGATGGATATAAATACTATGCTCATATCCTGTCACCTAGGTTTGTGTGGACATGGAAAGTAGATAGAACAAAATACAGTCATGTTTCAAAATAGCATCTGTAGAGCACAAATTTAAAGATTTCAAGCTGTTATAAGTATTATGTGGAGCTGACATTGAAAAATTGCAGTTTGACATTTGGGGTAAGAAAAAAAGCGTTGAAACTGGAACAAGTGTTAATGAACTTATTTTCATGTTTGTTGGCCTCATGAATGTCTTCTTTTGAGAAGAGTCTGTTCATATCCTTCACCCACTTTTTGATGGGTTTGTTGGTTTTTTTTTTGTAAACTTGTTTAAATTCCTCTAGGTTCTGGATATTAGCCCTTTGTCAGATGGATAAATTGCAAAATTTTTCACCCATTCTGTAAGTTGCCTGTTCACTCTGACGATAGTTTCTTTTGCTGTGCAGAAGCTCTTTAGTTTAATTAGATCCCATTTGTCAATTTGGGCTTTTGTTGCCATTGCTTTTGGTGTTTTAGTCATGAAGATTTGCCCATGCCTATGTCCTGAAAGGTATTGCCTAGGTTTTCTACTAGGGTTTGTATTGTTTTAGGTCTTACATTTAAATCTTTAATCCACCTTGAGTTAATTTTTGCATAACATGTAAGGAAGGGATCCAGTTTCAGTTTTCTTCATATAGCTAGCCAGTTTTCCCAACACCATTTATTAAATACGGAAGGCTTTCCTCATTGCTTGTTTTTGTCAGGTTTGTCAAAGATCAGAGGGTTGCAGATGTGTGGTGTTAAAGCTCATCATCACTGGTCATTAGAGAAATGCAAATCCAAACCACAATGAGATACCGTCTAACGCCAGTTAGACTAGCAACCATTAAAATCAGGAAACAACAGATGCTGGAGAGGATGTGGAGAAATAGGAATTCTTTTACACTACGGTGGGAGTGTAAAATAATTCAACCATTGTGGAAGACAGTGCGGTGATTCTTTAAGTATCTAGAACCAGAAATGCCATTTGAACCAGCAATTTCATTACTGGGTATACACCCAAAGGGTTATAAATCATTTTACTATAAAGACACATGCACACCCATGTTTATTGCAGCACTGTTCATAATAACAAAGACTTAGAACCAACCCAAATGCCCATCAATGATAGACTGGATAAAGAAAATGTGGCACATATACACCATGGAATACTATGCAGCCATAAAAAGGATGAGTTCATGTCCTTTGCAGGGACATGGATGAAACTAAAAACAATTATTCTCGGGCAAAGTCAACACCAGGAACCAAAAAAAACCAAAAACACTCTGACTGGGTTCTCACTTCATAAGTGGGAGTTGGAACAATGAGCACCATGGAACACAGGGGAGGGCGAACATCACACACTGGCAGCTGTCAGGAAAGGGTGTGCTCAGGAGATAGCCATTAGGGAAATAACCTAATGTACAGCTGATGGTTGGATGGGTGCAGCCAAACCACCATGGCACGTATAGACCGGATGTACTAACATGGGCACATTCTTGCCACATCGTATTCCCAAGAACTTAAAGTTAATTATGAAAAAATAAAGAACACAGAAAGGAAACTAAACATGTTAGTTCTAATCCACTTCTATTTCTAGGGGATTTTAGGCACCCTTCTCATCTCTGTGAATCCCTTCATCATCAAAGGTCTGCATAAATACTTATTTCATTGAACCCCGTGGCAGAACCCCATGTCTAGAACTGTATTTTCTTTAAGCTTCATGGTCCCTATTTGTACCTCTTCCATAAAACTTCTTATAATCGACCATGTGTGCTGAAAGCTATTTACACCGCCTTATGAGTTCCCGGAGAGCAGGAGATCCATTATCTTGACATTATTTTTAATCACAAATATCCCCAGGAATAGCGTTTGCACACATAGCAAAAGTATCAATAATTTTCAAAAAGTTAAATATCTTCCTATTGTTCTTTTTTATATGGAAATGGGCATATATTTTGGAAAACAAAATTTATTCCATACCGTCAATTAGAATAAATTGCTTCTAACAATATTTAAAATGGGAAAATAAACTTAATCAACTAAGGAGATGAACTGGTTTTGGCTCTGCAAGGTTAAGCATTTAAAAATTAAAATAAGAAAATATTTAATTTTTTGAAGAATTTGAAATATATTTTATATATTTTCTGCTCATCTTTTTCTGGTATTGTTATTTTAAAGATATTATATTTTTACCTTTACATAGGTCACATAACATACACATTTCCCATGTCATTAGAGAGCCTTCATAACTATTTAGATATCCTTCATAACTATTCTAATAGTGACAATATAATCTACCAAAGTACCAAAATTAATTTAATAGTTTTGTTTCTTTTGATCTTGAGTTTTATTTTCCAATAGTAGATATTTATGAAAAGCATTTCAGTATATATCGTATTAAAAGTGAGAAATATTATTTTATTTCTTAAATTTTTATAAATAATACTCATTATTTGTATAAGCAACAATTGGTGGTGTAACATTGAGGGCCTAAAAAGATAGAGAAATCATGGCCAATACAGCAGAGTAGTTGTATATATTTTTATCTGGATGTTTGCACTGTTGGAATTTTACTTGTAATCAAAGGGGTATGGAATAATGTTCAGAAAAGAAACACGCCTTCAGCTAACGTGGTAGCTGTGTATGCAATAAAGCTAAAAATTCTACCTGCATACCTCTTTCACACTTCAGTATTTGAAGTGAAGTAGCAAGCTGGAAAACAATTCATCAATGATAAGACAATTCCCAGTTAAAAGTCATGTTATGTTCTCCCTTATAAGTTGGAGCTAAATGATGAGAACACATGGACACATTGAGGAGAACAATACACACTGAGGCTTATCAGAGGGTGAAGCCTGAGAGGCGGGAGAGATGACCAGGCAAAATAACTAATGGGTAGTAGGCTTAAAACCTGGGTGATGAAATAATCTGTACAACAAACCCCCATGATACAACTTTATCTATGTAACAAACCTGCACATGTACCCCTGAACTTAAAATAGGTTAAAAAGAGAGTACTAAGAAAAAAATCATGTTAAAAAATTATTCATTCATTTAACACGTTTTTAGTAGGAAATTTCATTGTGGAATAGAATCAAATATCCAGAGTTCGAATCACCTTTCTTCCACTGAATAGCTGGAATTTCTTCCCAAATTAATGGGATTTGGGGCAAGTTATTTAACTGCTCTGAACCTATTATTTCAATTCCAAAATGTGGAATAATAAGTGTACCTATCTCATAGGATTGTTGTATATGTAAAATATGCTAATAATTTGTACAACTCGTGTTTTTTGTACAATAATGTACATAAATATATACATATATGTAAGTATTTTATATGTAATATAAAATTTAGAAAGACAGGGTTTCAAATTGTGGATTGTGGAGTCAGACTAGCTAGGTTTGAATTTAGCCCTGTGACTTAGCTGAATGGCTAAGTCTTAACTTAGCCATTATTAACTCTTCTGTGACTTTATCTGTAAATTAGATAATAATACCGATGATTCATGTGTTGTTATACAGATTAAATAAGTTAATCTTTTAGTGTCTAGATTGTCCATTACATAAAAGCTTTATATCTGTTTGTTAAGTTAATTTAATGTCTGCTATTACTACTTAACTAACAGCAGAATGCTGTTGTAAGGAAGATAGAGGAAATACACTGAAATGACAAATCTGTGTATCAGCAAATCCCCTTTTTCAGGAACCCCAAAATCTTCATAACTAGAAAAATGGTAACAGTATATGTAATACATAAGCATTGCTTTTCTTTTTTTTTAATCTGTGACTTGAAATGTTGCCATAGCTAAAGATAACATACTTCAATCATGTAAGAAAATTACCCCAACATTTTAGAACAGAAACTACAAGGTAAATTCTGAAAGGTCAAATGTAATTACTAAGTTGAATTGGGACAGCAATTTTGGGGAAAGCAAGGTATCACCATCACTATGAGAGGTGGAAAAAGAAAACTCCTAATTCAGTGGTAGAAATGGAACTTAAACAAAATTACTAAATAGGAAAGCCAGGAAATAAAAGACACACATGACAAGTAAGGTACAAAGGAGGAAAATGTACAAAGTGAACCCTAAAACTTGAATACAAATTAGTTTTCTTAGAAAACTTAAAAAAATCATAAAACATGCTGTTACAAAACAAGTTGAGAGTGTATCCTTTTTTTTTTTTTAACCACTACAGACATTTTCAGGCTTAATGAATTCATAAACATGAAAAAGTTTATACTTTACTGCATGCACACAGTTTTCTGTTAATTTAGCCCAGAATTTTTCTACCGTGGCACTACTGACCTTTTGGGCTGAATAATTTTTTTTGTCACAGAGAGCTATCCTGTGCATTACAGCAGGGGGTCCCCAACCCCTGGCCAAGGTTAGGAAGCAGACCACACAGAAGGAAGCGAGTGGCATGGTGAGCCAGGGAAGCTTTATCTGTATTTCTGCGAGTTTGCTCACCATGACTCACATTACTGCTGGAGCTCTGCCTCCTATCATATAAGCGGTGGCATCAGATTCTCATAGGAGTGGGAACTCTATTGTGAACCACACATGCAAGGGATCTAGGTTGCACGCTTCTTCTGAGAACCTAATGTCTGATGATAAGTCACTGTCTACTATCACCACCAGATAGACTGCCTAGTTGCAGGAAAACAAGCTCAGGATTCCCACTGATTCTACAGTATGGTGAGTTGTGTAATTATTTCCTTAAAATTGTATAATGTAAAAGTAATAGAAAGAAATTGCACAATAAATGTCATCTGAATATCAGGATCATCTGAATGATCCTGAGACCATCCTCCCATCCCTAGTCCATGGAAAAGTTGTTTTTCATGAAATGGGTCCCTGGTGCCTAAAAGGTTGGGGACCACTGCATTATAGGATGTTTAACAGCATCCCTGGTCTCTATCCTCAAAGTGCCAGTAGGGCCTCCCCATTCATAACACACAACAATGTATCTTGACATTGCCAAATGTCCTCAGGAGAGTAGACAGATGACCCCTGATTGAGAACCACTGCTTTAGGCAATATAAAGTGAAAAAATCTCAGCTTTGAATGACAGCCAAGCAATTATACAGTTCAGCTCTCCAAGTAACATTAATTTTCTCCTTTATACCTTCAACTAGTGTTCATATAGTCCCCTCTTTGAATTCTATGTGGCTGCAAGCTCACTTTCTCACAATCAAATTATATGCTACACATTATGTAGTAGTTCTTTTTTACATTTACTTCTCTGGAGATGAATTTATTGTAGCTACTTCTGCTTTCTTTCTGCTAAATCTTTTTATTACCAGGAGAGGAGGGATATCAGTTATCCTTTTCCCTAACCAATGATGGTATATTGCGGCTTTGAGCCACTCTAACATTCTATCAGTAGAAGATGCTTGTAAACAAATACTCCATATTTAGTGTCAACAGGGAAAAACACACCCAAAAGTATGATTGACCTTTCATCTCCCTTGTTTCAGACTCTGTATGGAACCTGAAACCACATGACCTTCCTTAGAAGCCTTTTCAAACTGTTCAGTTACATCAAATCAGGTGGCAAGAAAATATTCACATCATTTCCATTTGCTCTACTACTATATTCTATGTGCCCTGTTTTTTCAGAGTCCTTGAAACAAAAGAGGTATATAAATTCCAGAGACCACTCATGATTTCATAATAACTCAAAATCTTCACTTATACTATTCCTCAGATAAGATAGTCCATACATTTAATAGCAGGAATGTCAGAGGCATGGATCAACCAAAACAGATTTCTGTCCAATATGATTGAAAGCCTGCCACAAATGACCAGTAGAGACAATTTGCCCAAACCATCAAATACTAGCAAACTTTCACACATGGTTTTTAAAACTAATTTCAGGAGTCCACATTAAATCCTGTTATTTGAATCTACTATTCTATTCTGTTCAGGTTATTCTGGATTCTGACCATTACCCAATATGAACGTCGTACAATACACCTCTTTAATGGCCCTGGCTTATTTCAATTTGTTCTGAATGAGGAACACAAAATAAACATAAATGAAGTGAAGGAGTTTTTGTTAGTTAATATCAGATCATCACCTCCAATCAGAAAGAAATGTATAATCCTTGTTCTTCTAACTCCAAACAAGAATAAAAACTGATATGTGTCCTTATTCACAGTTTTCCTAAAACCTACTCTCATGCTACTGTCAGCAATGTTGATTCTATTCTTATTTTTACTATTCTTAATGTAAGAGTCTTTGCCAGTCAGAGTTGTTCGTGCTTATCACATTTATTCCTTAACTAATTTTTTTTATCCTAAGTCAGTTTATAGTGTCATAAAATTTGAACAAATTGTATACCAGGCTTTTTCACAAAATTGATCAACATATTTTTTATAGACAAATTACCACACTGTCTGCTTGAACAGCACAAATAATGAATTAACAATTAAATACAGAAATTTATATGCTAAGTATTTTATTTTGTAATCCATAATCCTTTAAAACATTCATCTCCTTCACAAGAAAAAGTGAAGGAATTTGATATGGCTACCATAAGACAAACTGAGAAAAAAATAGTAACATAAATAGAAAACCAGATTCTGGAGATGAAATTTAGAAGATGAATACAAACTCGCTAATGTGAAAGCTTCTAAGACCACAAAAAATATTTTAGAACTAAATTTCTTTGTATTCCCAGTGCCCAGTTTCATATCTATATCTGGAAATGATAAATATTTTTTATATAACGAATGAGCAAAATCGTTTTCATACAAGTAATGTTCATAATATACCCAGTTTTCATTCTAACAATTTTGTACATTTCTTATATTCTTGAGGAACAAACTTAGGAAAGTATTAGAAAATATATTTCAGAGAAAAAAATTTTACATAGTATAAATTCTTACTTTATGAAGTAGTTGATTTAACTTAAAAACATATTAATTGGATTCATTAGTATCTGCTAGTGATATCTAAAATCTATTACATTCTATACTTCATTAAAAACATACGAAACTTATAATAACATTTAACAGTATTTTGATATAGAAAGCATCCAGAGGATTGTTTCTTCAAACACTGATTAAGCAATCACACGTAATCTAACAGTCATATCCTTGTGACGTTCAGAGAAATCAAATAGACGCCTTTTTTATTATACTTACTGTGAGCAAGTTTCCCATTCTTCTTTCAAGTTTAAGCTTCCTCTATTTATGTATAACAACCTCTCTAGTTTTGTTCTTTGGAAAGCACCAGAATACAATTCTTACTCTACTTGTCAAATCTAGTCTAGCGTTTAGTAACAAGGGAGCCCAAACGAATGCATTTCAGCTACTATCACGCTACATATGTAGATTTACTCGTAGTGCTACCCCTTCATTATACTCACCTACCCTACATCATTTTCCGCCTATACCTCACATATACCTACTAATCAAATCCACTGTTACTACCTACCCTCACACTATCACCATCTCTGGAAATGCTGATACAGCAGACCCTGAGTTTCACGAATTCCTGGGGATCATATCTGTAAAAGGCACCTTGATTATACTGATCACCAACCTACACTAGAAACCACCAGTCCATCTATCAACTTTATACCTTAATTGTGAAAATAGTACATCATTCAGGTGAAGTATGATTTGCACTAAAATTAGAAAACAGAAAAGAAAACTGAGTTCATTCTAAGTATATATAGACCACTTTAAGAAGAGTAGTTAAGACAGAGACTTCAGATGTGAAGATACTTTAAGAAATATACATTCTTTTTTGTGGTAAGCCTGGTGATGAGATCTTGTTTCTGCAGAATGAGAAAGAATGAAGTGTAATTTTTGATAAAACCAAGTCAACTCAAGACATGTTGTGAGATAAAACACTTTTCTCCAACAGATGGATTTTGATGACCTTATTAGAAACTCTGCGGGAAAGACCTTTTGATGACTAAAACTATAGCTGGTTTCTGATTTCTTAGTCAATAAATAAATCATTATGAAGTTGATAGTGAAAATTCAGTGGCCTCCTGGAATTCCGCCTTTTTGGAATCTTGCCTGAGCCACTTCACATTAGATTTTCCACAAATATATTTTGTGAACAGTTCACATGTACACCACTGGGGAAATATGAAAGAGTATTTCTTAAAATAAGAATGAAAGCTTAATTAATGTGATTTCTTCTTTCTTCTCTGATACCAACTAACTTTAACAAAATTAGAAAATTACCTCATTATGTTTATCTTATTTGTTTTGTTTAAAATAAAGTAATTTAAAAGATACAGTGATTTATTAAGCACATTTTAAAAGTTATTTTATATGAGGCATTCTGATAGGTACAAATTGTATATAAGTCAAAATAGGGATCCTAGAGTAGTAGAAATCAAAATCATATTTACCAATATTTATAATGCAGCATAACATGTATTATGTGAAACAGAGAAATGCAAAAAAAATCCTGTATGATTTCTAAGGGAAAAGATAATTTTTGCTTAGAGGCACCAGGGAAGTTTTTCTTCTTTTCTTGTGCTATCACTGGAAGAATGGATAGGATTATCACATGCAAAGTTGAGTGACGGTGGTGCTTTATGGAGGGCGAACTATATTAGTCAGGTTTATCCAGAACAATAGAATATATTCTTTTATTTGTGGTAAGTCTGGTGATGCAAATTTATTCTCTATCCCTAACCTACTCTTATTTCTGTCCACTGCAGCATCATATTCCTGTGTGTGTGTGTGTAAACAAACTTAGACTCTTATTATAAGGAATTGGCTCACATAATTCTGAAAGCTGAACAGCACCAAGAGATGCAGTCAGCAAGCTGGAGACCCATGAGAGCTAATAGTGTAGGTTCAGAGTCCAGAGTCCTGAGATGCATGAGAACTGATGGTTAAAATTCCAGTCCAAGGACAAGAAGAGGCCAATGTCCCAGCTTGACAGTCAAGCAGGCAAAGTTCCCTCTGACTCAGCCTTTTATTTTCATTTTTTACTTTCATTTTAGGTTCAGGGGACCATGTGCAGGTTTGTTATGCACAGTACACGATAGGTAATTTTTGATTCTCACCCTCCTACCACCCTCCACCTTCAGGTAGGCCCTAGTGTTTGTTTTTCCCTTTTTTGCATTTATATATTTGCAGAGTTTAGCTCCTACTTAAATAAATGAGAACATTCAGTATTTGGTTTTCTGTCCTTGCATTAGTTCATTTAGAATAATGGGCTCCATCTCCATCCATGTTGCTGTAAAGGACATAACCTCACTTGTTTATGGTTGTGTAGTACTCCATGGTATGTATGTATTTTTCTTCTTCCTTCCTTCCTTCCTTTCTTTTTCTTTCTTTCTTTCTTTCTTTCTTTCTTTCTTTCTTTCTTTCTTTCTTTCTTTCTTTCTTTCTTTCTTTCTTTCTTTCTTTCTTTCTTTCTTTCTTTCTTTCTTTCTTTCTTTCTTTCTTTCTTTCTTTCTTTCTTTCTTTCTTTCTTTCTTTTCTTTTCTTTCTTTCTTTCTTTCTTTCTTTCTCTTTCTCTCTTTCTTTCTCTCTTTCTCTCTTTCTTTCTCTCTTTCTCTCTTTCTTTCTTCTTTCTTTTTCTTTCCTCTTTCTTTCTTTCACTTTCTTTTCTCTCTCTTTCTTCTTTCCTTCCTTCCTTTCTTTCCTTTCTTCTTTCTTTCTTTCATTTTTCTCTCTCTCTGTCTCTCTTTCTTTCTTTCGTTCATTCTATTTTTTCTTTCTTACTCTTTTTTTTTTTTTTTTTCCGACAGGGTCTGGCTCTGTGACCCAGGTTAGAGCGCAGTGGTACAATCTCAGCTCACTGCTACCTCTGCCTCCCGAGTTCAAGCCATCCTCCCACCTCAGCCTCCCAAGTAGCTGTGACTACAGGTGTGCAACATCACGCCCAACTAATTTTGGATTTTTTTGTGGATGTGGGGTTTTGCCATGTTGCCCAGGATGGTCTCAAACTCATGAGCTCAAGTGATCCACCTGCTTCAGCCTCCCAAAATGCTAGGATGACGTGCGTAAGGCACCACGCCCATCCTTGCACTACGTTGCATTTATCCAGTCTCCTACTGATAGGAATTTAGGTTGACTCCATATGTTTGCTATTGTGAATAGTACAATAATGAACATATACGTTCATGTGTGTTTATGGTAGAATGATTTATATTCCTTTTGGTATATACCCAGTAATGGAGTTGCTTGTTCAAATGGTAGTTCTGTTTCAAATTCTTTGAGAAATCACCAAACTGCTTTCCATAATGGTACACAGGCTTTTTGTCTATTTGGGTCTTCAATTGATTGGTTGAGGTCTACTCATGTTAGGAAACATAATCTGCTTTCCTCAGCCCACTGACTTAATTTTTAATCTCATCCAGAAACACCCTCACAGACATACCCAGAATATTATTTGGTCACCCCTTGGCCCAGTCAAGTTGACACATAAATTAACCATCACAGGTACTTGCTGAGCAAGGGAGATACAACAGGATAATGTTTTCTTAGGGATGTGTTGTTTGGATAAGGTTTGAGAGAGACTACAAACATCCTCAGAGACCTAGTATATTCAGGGATTCACTCATACGTGGCAACATTATTATCTGGCGTTAAAAGAGAGTTCAAAATTTTCCTGCAGAAATAAATATAGATTTAAAAGCATTGAGATAATGATAGTTAATGTGAGTGGTGTTATGTTAATAAAGAATTAAAATGGCTTAAATATTTTAAAATACCTCAGTGGTTTTAGGTTTGCTTGCTTGTTTACCAGCTTATTTTATTTACACATATAATTTTATCGAGAAACCCCATGTATCAAGTAAATAAAAGTATAGCTGCTCTGTTTGAAAAGGGGAGGAGAACATGAAGCCCAGAGCTCCATACAAAGAGTCTCCCACTGGATTTCAGAGGCTCCGCTGAGAGACTTTGGTTTATTCAGAGCTCAATTGAAAATGATGTGCACAGTGACTGGAAATATTATGATGCCATAGAAAGAAAGGGAATTTGTAAGAGGAGTAAGTTGGGCATAGAGGTTAATTAATTTGGTGCCCACACTGAGATGACAAATAAACATTCAGGTAAATGTGTCCAAGAGGAGACACGTACAGACACACACGCTCACAAATGGTTAATTCTCTAAGCAAGAGTTACATTGATAACCATTGAATTATGATTATTTTCTAGTAAAGCTTTTTAAGGTTTAGGTGCTTTTCTGATGATCCACTGATCTAGAGTATAGCCAACTCTGGATTAGAGCTCAGGGAGAGGTTCAGGAAAGGGATATCTGTTGAAATAATTGCTGACATTGAAATAAGAGATAACATTGCTGGAGAAAATGCAAAAGAAAAGGCAAATGGATAAGGACCAAGTATCGAGGAATACAGCAATTCAAAGTGTGAGAAGCAGCAAAGAACCCTACAGAGTAACAGGGAGAGAAGAAGGAATGAAGCAGGTGAATGTGGAATCAAAGATGTCTTAACAACAACTTACAATGGTTGTAAAAAACAAGGAATGGCATTTTGCTTACTGGCTGGTTTCATGTTTGTAATTTTTTGATAAAATCATTTTCAGAATTGATAATGTTCTGTAAAATAAGATTTGCATCTACAAACACAAAGCAGCCTTTTAATATATATATGTTAAGAAACATGATACTTTTACTAAATTAATTCATGAATTAATTGTAATATTCTATTGTGTTATAAATTAACTTAAAGGAACTAGAATATACACCAAAGCAAAGAGAAGAAAACTTGAAAGCAAATCAAGAAAAAGATGATTTCATCTTGGGTTTTATCCGATTTATTATAGAGAGAAACTTTTTCCCCCTATTATTCTGTAGGAGAGTCAAAAGTGTTATATGATGTGTCAAGGGAAAGTTAGACTTCTTAATGATATTATTACTTGGAAAAATTATATCAACTATCTAACAAAATTAAACTATTTTTCAATTGATGCCATAACCAAGTACTGTGGAGACATCAAAAGAATGAAGACAAAGAAAACATACAGAACTGGAAGGTTAGGTTAAGGCTGTTCACTGGGACTGAATGATCCCTAAAAGTCTCTAGTAGTTCTATGATTAGGTGATTCTAATTATTCCTAAATAAATGTTTTTATATTGGCAATCTGAATATTTTCTTTTTATACATACACATGTGCATGTGCGTTTTCCCCTACACATACACATACCCTCACAAATGGTTAATGCTCTGAATAACCATTGAATTATGATTATTGATGATAATCACTGAATTATGATTCAATTATGATTATTTTCTAGTGAAGCTTTCTAAGTTTTAGGCGCTTTTCTGATAATCCACTGATCTAGAGTATTGCCAACTCGGCAAATTATAAGGATATTGGGTAATTTATCTGCATTAACTAAATATTTTTAAACTGTTGCTATTAACTCTTTCTTTACCTGATTATAAAACACCATGTCATCAGATTTATGGGGCTGGGGTTGGGATGAATGTCTCATATGGCATTCCTAATATTTAAGTTGGTAATTTAAAAAATACACTGAAGTATTTCTATTGTCAGGAGTCAAAATGTTTCTTTGCACATCAATTCCTCTGTTATATCTTTCTCCAACAGTTTAAAATCATGACCTAAGGCAAAATGTAAATTTTGTGCCTCTCCTAATAGGTGTCATGTTTATAGAATTAGGCTGAGTGTTGTATATTACTGTGTTGTCCTCAGTGAATACTTAAACTGCTTTTGCTTACTACAGTCTACTCATAGTTCTGCTATCAGAACTATATGTTTTGCATTTAATTCTCTTTCCAAAACAAATTAATACATAACAGAAAATATGCAGCACTTTTAGAGAAGAATAAAATTATCAAAAGAACTATCATATCAAAAGAATTATATTAAAAGACTCATATATGAAATAGAGATAAATATTCCATATTATAAATGATCTATCAATAACTTATTTTAATGTGAAAACATGAAGATGTAAGAGGCAACTAATGTTATTGACCTAAATTAGTTCTAGAGTACACTGATCAGTTAGAGTATTTAAAACCTATTTCTGAATAAAAGTGTTTTTACTTGAAACCAATTTTCTTTTCTGCCATGGTGACAATACACACCCTGCCTCCCCAAGGCACAGAGTCTCCTCCATCTTACTGGAGCTCCACCAAACTCACCAAGTGTGCAAACACTTTCATCCTGCCAGCTTCACTCTGGAACTTTGCTTTCTTGACTACTATAGGTAATTATGTTTGTGATCTGTGGAATTTTATAGAATGACAGTCAATGTTGGAATTGTAGTTAATTGTCATAACACAAGTAAATCAAAGGATAAATATGATTACAGTCATGCATTGCTTAACTATAGGGATATCTTCTGAGAAATGCATCCTTAGAGGATTTTGTCATTGAGCAAGCATCATACAGTGTATGTAAGCAAACCTAGGTGGTAGAGCCTACTACATACCTAATCCACATGGTATAGAATGTTACTCCTAGGGTAAGAAGCTATCTAGCATGTTACTGTACTGAATACTGTAGGCAATTGTAACACAAGGGTAAGTATTTGTGTATTTAAACATTTCTAAACATAGACAAGGTACAGTATTATAATCTTATGGGACCACTGTCATATATGTGGTCCATCATTAACTGAAATGCCATCACACAGTGCCTGACTGTATATGCCTAAATGACACTAATGGAGGTTAAACATGGACAAGATAATTAAGGAATCAAGGGAAAGTGAAAAAGATCTTTTGATAAGATTATCCCACCCCAATGATATGTGACCTTCCACAGACATTATTTCACATCCCATGCTTTGCATATACTTCATCTCTTAATTCTGTTTCCTATCTCTCCTAGTTAGGCTTCAAATATATCATAGTTTAAATCACACTTTCTGAAAAAAAAAAATCTTGATTCTGCCCAACTACCTTCCACCAAAGTAGCACTGACCCACAACCTCTTTTTGATCCTCTTTTATAATACACACAAGATTGTGTCGTAATTACCAATTTATCTCTTATTCTATACACCATCTGTTAAGAATAGGGCAAATGTCTTTATATAGAAAAAAAGCTAACCAAGTTCTTGGAATATAGAAGGGGCTCAGGAAATGTTCAGTGAATGATTCAAATTTAACATAACTAGTTAATCTATTTGGTGGTTTTCAGTATCTCATCTGGATATGATGTGGTTGTCTTAGTCAATGTCTGAGGTACCTCCACTCAAAAATGCAGACCAACTACATGAAATTCTGACATCAATGCCTTCTTTAACACTACTGACTCCCTTCCTTGAAAATTTTACCATTTTTTCTCAGAAACCAATCTTTTTATCTTAGACCTCCAAAAGGGAGGCTCCTTCTTCCTGCCCTTTCATATTGAATCCTATTAATAAGAAAGAAAAAAAAAACTTAGTTTACAGTTGCTTCTTACTGTCTTTATCTATAATCCTCTCCTTAACATTAACACATGTTCATTTGCTTTCAACTACTCATTCTTCCTACATTAATTCAAAGTTTACATCTGTAGTCTTCAACACCAATTGTCAGGAAGTAATTATGTTTGCAAAGAGGCAGTTTTTGAATTCTGGCCCCTTTCCTACTCTGTAAATTATAATATTGTTTAATGTCTACCTCAGGGTTGTTGTGAGAATCAATTGAGCTCACACACATAAAGTGCTTACAAAAAGAGGTCAAGAAATAAATATGAATCGATCTTAAAATCCATTGTAGTTGTGGATAGACTCCGTAGTTTTGAATAAACTTTAGTTCATTTATAATTGTGGGAAATGAGTTTGGATGGAATTTTAGACAATCATTTAACATTTCTGAAAGTTTCTTTAAAGGACCATCAGATTAATGGTTCAGTCTATGTAATCCAACTAAAGAAAAAAGTCTACAGGTTGATTTGTCTATTTTAGGTTCACCTAAAACCCATTTTAGAAAGGAATCAATGTTCTTTGTGACACGTTCTCAAGGAACCCAATCTATGTGTTAGTATACTTTCTAAAACTGGTAATAATTTGGATAGATGGAATTTCAGTCTAATCATCTGGATGTAGTGGAGATAGTCTTTAGTGTTCTTTTAAAGTTTTGATGATTAATAGTTTGTAAAATGATGAAATAAGGTCCAAAATCTTAAAGAAGAAGTTTATTTCTTTTATTTACAGCATTCACTTTTTGAATATTTTTATCCTTGCAAATAAGAAGAGTAAAAAACAAACAAAAAAGCACCTTCGAAGACTTCAAGTCTTTTAAAGTTACATCTCTCTCTTTTAATTAGACATTTGACTTTGTTTCGTGAGGAACCATGTAGACAAATAAATTTCAACGTATTATTTCTGAAATGGCAAGAGACCTTATAACTTAATCCATTATGCCAGAACAGGCTAAACTTCCCCAAAATCTGAACATGAAAAACTATGTTTTGTCAAACACAAAATACAATAAAAACATCCCACACAGTTGAGCACTAGGGAATAATGCCTATACAGTTCAGGTTTTCATTTTCATTTCTAAAATCATTCTACCTCCCTTCCTTACAACTATAGTACTTTTTTTCTCTGCTGTCAAATATAGAGGCAGATACAGTATAGCCTTAATGTTCTGATACTTTTATAATAAAATATTTTATATTAGACATTTTTCCCACAACATCATTAAATTTGCTGCAGAATTGCTATGGGCTTAATACAAATTTTGAAAGCAAAAGGAAAACATATTGCTCCATATACTGTTCCATCAACTGTCAACCATGAGCAAGAAAGCTAATGGCAAAATGCCTTTTTCTTCTAGAACTGAAATTTGTTCACTCAGAAAACACACACTGGCCCTCTCAACACTTTAAACTTTTCATGTATTTATTAGATTGCTTGTTTTAATTATATTCTGGGTTATGAAAATCTCAGTAGAATAAGAGAAGGCTCACCTTTTACAGCCAGTGTTCAAAAGAGCAATAGCTAAGAGAGATGTTAATAGACATTATTTTAAAACAAAATAAACAAACAAAAAAGGTTTCATGTTCCAAAAAGCTTGGACAACTCTGGGTAAAGGAAAGTTTATTTACTACAAAATATGCAGAGCCTTTAATATTGCTAATTTACATTGTGAATCTCCAAGGTATACAAAGCAGCATTTGTCAAAGAAAGATTACAGAAATGATTTTCTTTCTAGCTAGTTTCTATTTATTTATTCATTAATCAAATACTTATTTATTTTGTGTTTATTATGCTTTGTATATTCTCCAGCTTACATTCCTGTACGGAAAAGACAGAAACAGGTATATAAATTTGTTAAAAGTTAAGGGCAGGGTGCTATAATGTGGGGAAGGGAACATCACAGCCACAGAGGATCGCAAAGGGGATGTGTACCTAACCTAGGCATACAAAGAGTTGAGCAAGAAAACTCTAACCAGAGGAAGCAGAAGCGAGAAAAAGTTAAGCATTATCATTGTTGCATAAAGAGAATGGAGGCTAGTTTGACTAGAGCAGAACTGCACAGAGGGAGCAGTAAGACATGAGATTGGAGAAGGAGGCAGGCAGGTCATATAAGATACTTTATGGCATCTGGTTTAGATTTCATTATAAACACAACACGAAACAAATTAGTAGCAATGGTAATAGAAAAGAACAAAACCAATGTAAGCTCTATGCAGGCAGGTATAGTATAACTAGCCATAGAGCCGAAAATAGTGCTTGGCCTATAATTTTGTTGAATTAAGACCCAGCAAGTGATGATTCTTAGCTGGAAAATGTAAATTTAGCAGAAAACAAAAACAGGAATATCTAATTTGGCAATGGTTTCTATTTCATGAATAATTCATATAGAGTGTTAAAATTTTCAAAAGTGATATAGAAAATGGTTTTAGTGAGAGCTCATTCAGCATATATTTGTATAATTTATAAATGACTTTAGTCCTGTATTTATAAAATTACTAAGGGGGTATAGGGCTTTCTTACATTTTTCAGATACGTTTCTCTGTCTTTTATTGGTGAATTACATATTATAGTGCCTTTTATGTATTTGGAGAGTCTCAAAATTGTTAGAATATTTACCTTACAGATGACAAGTGTCTACTCAGTTTGCAAATGGATGATCTATAAACAAATGAGAGATTATCGAGAGTATAAACTTCCTCTAAAACATAATTTTTTAGGAAAAATGTATTTTATTTTAGGGAAAACTTTTCCAATGACCTTGAAATATAATAACATCCTTTATATTAACTACATAGTCTACTCTAAAATATTTTTATAAATATGCATGTTTATAAGGTAATTTTCATGCAGCCAATTTACTATGTAAATATATAATATAAAGAGGTAGAGAAAATATCTAATTGCATAGTAATATCCTCACATATTTGGTGTAAACATCTTTAGCTAAAATTACAATATAATCACATGTACATAAATGTTTAGCTAACTAGCAATTATAGCATAATTATTACCACGTTCAGGATGAAAGTAATAGAATTAGAGAAAATGAATTTTCAATAGTTTCAGGATCATGAATCTGTTGTTTCATATTAATAACAGTAATTACAACACAATTTTAACCCATAACTTCAATCATACTAATTTATTCCAAAAACATTCTGATTTTTTGGGTCATAAGAATATAGTTTAGAGAAAAATTATGTTTCGAGAGAAAATTAATATATATATTCTATGCCAGAGTAGAGTGAATAAAAAATAATTTGGATAAATAACCATCAATGGCTGATTCTAACCTCATTTGCTTTTGTTTTTAATTTTAGGACTTAAAATAGATTATCCATATTTCTGCACTATTAGACTTCCAATATTTAATGTCTAGCATTAGTCTGTTCGCCTATGTGTTTAATGGTCTATATGTGTGAGTTTCTAATACCTGTGTCTTTGAATAACTGAAGTAAAACCATAAGATTGCTAAATTCGCTAAATTTCAGAAGACCATTACAGAATCAAGATCTTGGACATTATAAAAATAAGCATGAGATAACGACATAAAGTTTAATACCAAAATTTTGAGTCATTCAGCTATCTTTCAGGGTTTCACTTGGAAGGAAGCGCAGATAAAGACTTTACCTCTCAATGCTGTCAAGTATGTTTTTTTTTTTTTTAATTTTTTTCTTTTTTTTTTTTTTATTATTATACTAGTTCTAGGGTACTGTACCTTAACGTGCACGGGTTACCTATGTATACTTGTGCCATGTTGTGCGTGCACCCATCACTCGTCAGCACCCATCAATCCATCACGTTTATATCAGGTATAACTCCCAAATGCCAATCCCTCCCCCCATCCCCTCCCCATGATAGGCCCCGGTGTGTGATGTTCCCTTCCCGAGTCCAAGTGATCTCTGTCAGTTCCCACCTAAGAGTGAGAACATGCCGGTGTTTGGTTCTTTCTTTGTGATAGTTTGCTAAGAATGATGGTTTCCAGCTGCATCCATGTCCCGTACAAAGATGGCAAAACTATCCTTTTTATTGGTGCATACGTATCCATGGTGTATATGTCCACATTCTAACCAGTCTGTTCACAGATGACATTGGGTTGAATTCCAAGTTGCTTGCTATTGTGAATAGTGTCGACAATAAACATACGTGTGGCATTGTCTAAATAGCAGATGATTTATTATTCCCTTTGGTATATACCAGTAGTGGGATGGCGGCGTCATATGGTACCATCTAGTTCTAGAATCCTTGAGGAATTGCCATACTCTTTTCCATAATGTTCGAATTAGTTACAATCCCACCAACAGTGTAAAAGTAGTCCTATTTCTCACACATCCTCTCAACACCTGTGTTTCCTGACTTTTTAATGATTGCCATTCTAACTGTGTGAGTATGGTATCTCATTTGTGGTTTTGATTGCATTTCTCTGATGGCGATGATGATGAGCATTTTTCATGTGTCTGTAGGCTGTATGAATGTCTTCTTTTGAAGAAATGTCTATAATCCTTTCCCCACTTTTTGATGGGTTGTTTTTTCTTGACTATTTGGAGTTCTTGTAGGTTCCTGGATATCAAGCCTTTGTCAGATGGGTAGATTGCAATAAATTTTCTCCATTCTGTAGGTTGCCTGTTCAGCTCTGATGGATACTTTCTTTTGGATGTTCAAAAAGCTCTTTAGTTTAGTGAGATGCCCATTTGTCAAGTGTGGTTTGCTGCCGTTGGTCTTCTGGTTTAGACATGATGTCCTTGCCCATGCCTACTATCCTGAATGGTATTACCTAGGTTTCTCTTCTTGGGTTTTTATGGTATTAGGTCTAACATTTAAGTATCTAATCCATCTTGAATTAATCTTTGCATAAGGAGTAAGGAAAGGATCCAGTTTCAGCTTTCTACTTATGGCTAGCCAATTTTCCGAGCACCATTTATTAAATAGGGAATCCTTTTCCCATTTCTTGTTTCTCTCAGGTTTGTCAAAGATCAGATGGCTGTAGATGTGTGGTGTTATTTCTCAGGACTCTGTTCTGTTCCATTGGTCTATATCTCTGTTTTGGTACCAGTACCATGCTGTTTTGGTTACTGTAGCCTTGTAGTATAGTTTGAAGTCAGGTAGCATGATGCCTCCAGCTTTGTTCTTTGCTGTCAAGTATTTTTTAAAATTAGTCACGTCATTTGAAGACAGGAGACTCTTGACACTACCTCAGAACATTTTTGGGGCTCAGAAACCAATACCCCAAGATATAGTGATTTGAAATGCTGAACTGAGGGAGAAGTCTCAAGGTCTCTCTGACTTCCTGCCTGCTCTTGTCTCTCAATCTTCTCTCCCAACACACAAAATGAATTTGTTCTCTGAAGTGCCCTTATGTGTGTAAAGTTCAGACCCTCCACAGACAAAACAATTACCTCTAGTTAAAACAATTACCCCTTCCCTGAGTTTCATTGACTGAACTCACACCTCAGGAAGGAGGCTTCCATCTGACAACACACCTGGACAGACTTTTGTCACAAACCACTATTTGCTCTGTGGGCCTAGTAGATATTTTTCTAGGCCATTGTAAGTTTTTCAAACCTATGAAATGCCCCTAAAATCAGTTACTATGCCCATAATATTATCCACATCGCTCCATCTTCCTGTCCCATAAAAGAAGGGTCTAAAACATCTGAACCCCACTGTGTGGTGAGGTAATCATTTTGAGATTCTCCCCTATGCACGTTAATAAATTTTGTATGCCTTTCCTTCTATTAATCTGCCTTTTGTCAGTTGATTTTTGGTAAACTTTAAGAGGGTGAAGGGAAAGTTTTCCCTTGATCTCTACAACATAGATGATATAAAGTCTTGGTAATAGGAATAATAATCCCTACTCCCAAAGGTTGTTGTGAAGATTAAATGAAAATAAAATGTATTATGCCTATTAATGAGCTTTACGTATTTCGGATGCTCAATTTTTTTGTGTTTTGAATTAATTAAATGACTGGCTAATAAGATCTACTTTTCATGACTCCTTCAGGGTTCTTCAGTAATGTTTCCTGTGGAATCATTCCTGGGACTAGAGAAACTCCAGTCAAATTGATAGCATCTACTTTTTATTTTATTTATTTTTTTGTTTTGTTTTTGAGACGGAGACTCACTCTGTCGCCCAGGCTGGAGTGCAGTGGCCGGATCTCAGCTCACTGCAAGCTCCGCCTCCCGGGTTTATGCCATTCTCCTGCCTCAGCCTCCCAAGTAGCTGGGACTACAGGCGCCCACCACCTCGCCCGGCTAGATTTTGTATTTTTTAGTAGGGACGGGGTTTCACCGTGTTAGCCAGGATGGTCTTGATCTCCTGACCTCGTGATCCGCCCGTCTCAGCCTCCCAAAGTGCTGGGATTACAGGCTTGAGCCACCGTGCCCGGCTAGCATCTACTTTTTAATAAATAGAGAGAACTATATAATCTCTCTCTCTCTTCCTCCCCTGCCCCTCCTTTCTCTGTCTCTTTGCTCGGGATCATGAAAACACCAGTCAGTAACTGACTTCTTCTGGGACCGGGGACTAATACATAACTAATATCATTATGTTGATTGCTGGTTTGCCTTCACTACTTTGCATGCACCTGTCCCTCAAGGTAGTCTGAGCTCAAACTGCAGTGAAGCTGAGAACCACATCTGTACACCCAAAGAAAAACTCCAGGGGAAAGCACATTCGTCTGTAGAGAAACTCCAAAAGTTACAAATTTCTGAGGTACTTGGGGGTACTGTGTAATTTTGTACAATTAATTGCTTAGGGATCATGAGATAGAAATGATGAAATATTTTACTACATGTTCTTAAAGATTAAATATTTAAAATCTACTTATCTATTTTAAACAAATGAACAAATCCTAGAGGAAATGCATTTGGGAAGAAGTACAATGAAGAGTGAGTGGGTAAAATTTTTATTTAAAAAAAAATGAATTCTTCATTACAGAACTTACAATTTAAGTACTTAATGATGGAGGGAAAAATGAAACAGTGTCCTGAGGTCTCTTCCAGTTCAATCATTCTATTTTGGGAATTCATTCTGAACAAAGTAAACATTATCAGTAGGCTGAATAAAACCATATGATGAGAAAATGAGGTTTGAAATAAATCATCTACTGGATGTGAAAACACAGAATAATAATGACCTCATTCTGAATATTATTTCTTTTGTGAAGGCTGATTTCTGGTAAAAGATGAATATATCTGAGACAGGGGAGTCCAACAAAAGCATTTAGAAATTATAATTTCTTTTTAAGCATACAGTAGGAAATGGAAAGAAGAAAATCACTTTGGGAAACTTATTTCAAAATGGTAATATCTAAAGAATAAATAAAATCATTTTTCTGCCAAAGCATATGATACAAAGTGCCTTGCCATAAACTATTGAAGTTATACATGAATCCCAACTGAGTAAATAAACAAAAACAATACGAATTGCTGTTATTGATATTTTCCCAAAGTTTAGAAATGGAAAAATAATTATTTTGCCTGTCAATAAATTGATGCATGAGGAATTATTAACAATTTCTTAACGGCATCTTAGGAAAATAACTTTTGAAAAAATTAAACAACTATGTATTTTACATTGGCAAAGATTACAGGTAAAATATTAGGCACATTAATTTCAAAGAGCTAGTAGATGTTGCCTTTCTGATGAACATAAACTTCAGGTTGTATAGATGGCAGGCTTCCATTTCCATACAAGTCTATGCATTCATTCCTGTTTATTAATGTAAAGCAGAATATGGATTGGGATTTGTTTTGGACTCCTGACCTATCTCTGTCTGTATCTTAATTTCTCCATAGGAAAATCCAATCACAATCTTCTATTTGAGGAAGATATTAAAAATAATTAACAATTAATACGACACAAGCCAATATGTTTAGAACAAAGGTCATCTGTAGTTACCCAGCGTGGCCAGACAGAAACTAACAGAACAGCAGCCTTCCTTCTACTAAAATTTAAATATAAATCACTACCAGAATCATTGAACTTCCTCTTGGGTATCACAGTGTAGTTTTTCAGGGTGTCAACTCACACCAAACATGTACAAAATGTAACTCATATTTAATCCACAAAATTGTATGCTCTTATCCCTGTGATCATTATTTAGGAAAGACTGCTATAATTCACCCTGGTTAAAAAAAATTAAACCATTGCACAGGCCAGAAGCCAAATAATCATTCTTAATATATCAAGAAAAGCAAATAGAGAGGAGAATTTGTAGAATTTTGCAGGAGGTAGATTGCTGATGCTTTGTAAACCATCTTACAGGGTTTTGAACTTTATCCAAAGCATAATGGATAGCTCTGTGATTTTATCATTACACTGTATGTATGCTCAGGTCTAACTTTGCACCCAGATTTTTTTTTTAACATTATTCAGTGTTATGGATTTCTAAGTTATTTTAGTATCCAAACATGCTATTTTCAAACTATTTTTCTGCAGTTATGATAATTTGCATTTTATGTAATGAATTCTATTTTATCCTATTTTGCACATATTTCTAACTTCCTTATGAACATTTTGATTACACGTTTTCCGTGGACTTTAAAATAGCTTTATTTTATCAATACCTAAACATTTTGTTAACACTTCATCTACTTTTTCTCTTAGTTTTAGCATTATTAAATGGCACAGGGCATACTATTTATCTTTCAAGTCATTTCCCTCAGTGTATGAGTTCTCATATACTTACTGTTTTCATGCAAGTCTTACAGCACATTAGATTCACAGACAATCATACTTGTATGTGCAATTCAATTTTATCAGATACATATGAAATGCTTTAGGAATTTTTTCTTATATATAACTCATAATATATTTACATTTTATATCAATATCTCATGTGATTAATATTTCCTTATAAGATAATGCTTTCAATGAATTTTTTAAAATTTTACCTTTCTTTTCTAAAATGTAAAAGCAAGCAATATTATCATCTATTTTAAAATTTATTTAGAAAAAATGCAATAAATAATGAAGATGCCTTCATTTTCAGTCAGGATTTTGATTGAGGATTTTCAGCAATAATTTCCAGCTTAATTATTTTCTGTAGAGAGGCATATTTAAAACAACTATCAGATGAAGAAAGTATCATTCCACCAGTCATTTTTTAATCTATTCATGTAAAGAGTCTTTTTACTGCCAAATAAATTACTCATGATGAATAAAAAATTGAACCAGACTAGAACTCAGTCTTCCAAAAGCTAACATACTTGGTTTCACATAAAAGATGTTAGGTGATCAAACTGATGAAATTTTTGTTTGTTCAATTAATAAATTTGAAAAATTTCCTTTGCTAAGAAAAGTAAATGACCTTTTGAGGACTATTCACCATAGCAGAGACATGGAATCAACCTAAATTCCCATGAGTGACAGAGTGGATAAAGAAAATGCAGCACATATGCACCATGGAATACTATGCAGTCATAAAAAAGAATGAGATTATATCTTTTAAAGAAACATGGATAGAGCTGGAGGCTATTATCCTTAGCCAGGAAGAACTAAATACCACATATTCTTACTTCTGTGGGAACCGAATGATGAGAACTCGTGAACACAGAAAAGGGAACAGCAGATACTGGGGTCTATTTGATGGACAGATGGTGGGAGTAGAAAAAATTAGCTAGTGGGTATTAGGCTTAATACTTGGGTGATGAAATAATCTATATAACAAACCCTCACGACGTAAGTCTATCTATATAACAAACTTTTATATGTACCCCTGAATATAAAATAAAAGAAAAAAAAAACAGTAAATGAAGGAGTTTTCTTAATTAGAGGTAGTTAAAAATTTAAGTAAATATAATTTTTATGAGAAATAAGATAATTAACATTACTATGCAAAAAATCTTCAATGCAGTTTTTTAAAAATTCAGCGATTAAAAAAATAAGTAAATCCTATGAACAGGAAATTCACAAAATAAAAAATGTAAATTGCTTAAAATAACCTTATCGTGGTTTGCCATTATTAGTGAGAGTTGGAAAGTCTATGATGGTTGAATACAAAGCAGAATGAAGGTTTAAGACAAAAAGGTAATAACTTTCATATGTAGGACCAATCTTGGGAAACTGCAAAAGTGAGCAAAATGATTTATGCATAACTAAATGCAATTAATTTTATTTAAAATTATAAAGCAATAATTTAAATTGTCAGAGATTGATTATATAAAATACATAATTCAGATGGACAGTCATACTGTTAAAGATTATATTTAATATAAATATTTAAAGATAAAGAAATATACAACCATGGTAAGTGATAAAAATATTATATATAATCTACATTTTATTATATTTATGTATGTGTGTATACAGTGTTAGTACAATTTAAANCAAAAAGGTAATAACTTTCATATGTAGGACCAATCTTGGGAAACTGCAAAAGTGAGCAAAATGATTTATGCATAACTAAATGCAATTAATTTTATTTAAAAATTATAAAGCAATAATTTAAATTGTCAGAGATTGATTATATAAAATACATAATTCAGATGGACAGTCATACTGTTAAAGATTATATTTAATATAAATATTTAAAGATAAAGAAATATACAACCATGGTAAGTGATAAAATATTATATATAATCTACATTTTATTATATTTATGTATGTGTGTATACAGTGTTAGTACAATTTAAAAAATAAAAATAACAGAAGTGTAGACATAAGTAACATTTCAAACTTTATACAAAAAATTCTAGAAAGGATATTATGATTTTCATAAGCTGGAAATTTAGCAGTCACATACGGTTCACATTGTAAACATTTAAGAAAGATGTTTTACACACATAAACAACTAAGAACTGTGAAGGACAACATGAAATTAGTGTTGTAGTAAAAGATTTGAGCAGAGTTTGGGTATTCTGAAATAGAACAATAATTTCTGCTAAAATAATTCAACAAAGATTTTACATACAATGAAGACTTTCAACTGAATTTTAAAAGCATGACTGAGGCCTACCACAATCAAAAACAACAAGACATCAACATGTGCATTTCAAGGCAAAAGGAATACAGTCATCTCTCCATATTCATTGGGAATTAGTTCCAGGATCTCCGCGAATATTAAAATCTGCAGAGACCCATGCCCCTTATGGCACATCCCCCCGGGTACTTCAAATAACTTCTAGATTACTGATAATACCTAATACAATGTGAATGCTGTGTGAATAGCTGTTATACCTTTTTCTTTTTACTGTTGTATTGTTATTGTTTATTAGGAATATTTTCTATATCTAGTTGGTTTAATTGATGGATGTGGAACCTGTTTATATGGAGAACTAACTAGTTATTTTTGTGAGGTCAGAGTAGAGATTGCATGAGGGAAGCCATCTAAGGAATCTGGAACTTTCCCAGCCAGTTACGGTAATTTTGTATTGCCCTATTACAAATAAACATTGAAACTATATCATTTTACCCAAGGTTAGATATAAAACCATTCTCCCTAAGTTTCTCAGGTGAATTACTCAGTGAGTTAAAAGAGTCATTTTCCTATTTTGTTTTCAAGGGAAATCATGTTACATGATTATAAACAAAAATAAATGAAAGCGCAAATTGCAAAGTTTTTTTGAGATTAACCTGCTTTTGTTTTGGACAATGCTAAGGCTGAAAATACTTAACTTATCTTCTAGAGCCCAGCCTTTTTCTTTAAGATGTCCCAGATCAAGTCTCAGGTGTTTGTCAGTCTCGACCGTTTCACATACAACTCCTTATCTTGAAAGTTCCATATACATTTAACTCTTCAAGGAAATCTTAAGACAATAAATACCTTTTTTTCCCACCAACTTTTGTCTTCAGGGTTAGAGCATCTAATTTGAAGAAAGTGTTATAATAAACATTTAAAAAACTGAACTATTAATGTTCTAAACTACTTTTGTCTTTCAATTTGACACAACTTAAAAAATATATATTCCAAAATTAAATGGGGTTCTGGTTGTTTTTCAGGATAAAACATTGAGATTGTTTCTATAACATTATACATTTAGTCACGTCTCTAAAGTAAACCAGTTTATCACCATCCTTAAATCTAAAATAGTAGAACTTGACTATTAAATGTATGTATTGCAAAAAGCCATTATTTTATAGACATTTGTAATATTCAAGGAATATGTAATTAAATTACTTGTTTAAATATTTTTTCTAAATTTATATATTTATAGAAGATCTAACTCTAGAAGTCTCCATCAACATTTTGGAATGATTTTTGCTTACCTAGGACATCCGGAAAAAACAATGTTCATTTTTTTTTTTTTACGCAGAAATCAGTGACATGAGTGGAAAGAAAATAGCACAGAAGGTAGAAATCTGTGTTCTGGAATTAGACTGCTGGCGTTTGAAGCTCATCTCTGCCACTAACCACTTATATGATGTTAGGCAAATTATTTTATCTTTCTGTGCTACTGTTTTCTCAAAAGTAAAATGTGAGTTGCAGCGTAGTTTGTTTAACTCGAAAATTTTGAGATTTGAATATAACATCCAAATGCTAAAATGTGTACCTGACACAGAATAAATGCTCAATAATGATAATCTCTTCTTAAAAAATGCATAAAATGTAGAAAGTAATACATTGAATTCCATTCTTTCAAAGGAGCACATATCTAAATGTTGAGTAATTTCTTACAGGACCTTACAGATCTACTCATAAGTCTTTTTTCTATTGTTTCCCTGGAGTTATTCAGAAAAGCATTTTCTTTAAGCAAGTTCTAATGGCTGTCACTATGATTTAAAGCTTTCTACAGAATCTTTCACATAGGGTATGGCTGCCTAAATTACTTTGGACCTAATTTTAGATAAACTGCCATAGCAAGTGTTGAATAAATGCATGAGTAAGCAAAGTAAAGCAAAACAGATATTTAACGTTTGTGACTGGTGTTATCTTTCTGGAGTGTTTGAATAGAAGTAGTTTAGGTTGGTTAATTAGGTTTCCCCCCAACACAATGAAAATTCATGTTCAGAAACAGTACGTTACATTCATCATTTCTCTAAAAGGCTTGCCACTGAATTACTTCTAGCTTGAGAGAGAGAGAGAGAGAAAGAGAGAGAGAGAGAGTGAGTTCAGATCAATTCCGGATACATTTCCTTCCAAGACACCATTTCATCTTTTAACACAATAATACCAAAATATGTGGTGAAATCCTATATTAAAATACATTTGGATCAGCAGGATTTTCAGCAGAAAACTCCATGATATACATGATGTTGTCTTGGTAAAATTAAATTCTATTCTATTGCCATGATGCATATGCTGATTATACACATTAGTTATTAAACTGGGTGGGTATCTTTAAAAATTAAATAAATTTGATACAATGTATTTGACAAGATGAAAAATGGAGGAAATGGCAACATTCTTCAACCTGCCGTTGAATTTTAAATACAGCTGAAAGTATAATAGAAATGAAAGTATGGACTGCACGTGGAGAGGGACTGATACTTCTTCCTGTATTTCTTCTCCCTCACTGTGAGTAATGAGCACAAAGATCTCCTTCTCCTAATAGAGCTGGGCCTAGAAATATATTGTAAAAAGCTTTCATTTTAGCAGTATTTTTTCAAAATCATTAAGTATTTAATTAACTTTTAATTAGTGTATGTGAATAATTTCCACTTAATCCTCTATGAATTTGTTTCAGGCAATTTGAACAGATAACTCAGACATTGGCCCCTGAAACTCCTCCTTAATATTCAATATTACAAGTGCTTCTACTGAACCGAATGCAAACTTTGAATGCAAATTGACCAGAGGATAAAATCAATAAAATGAACCCAAGTGCTAAATGAGATCAAAGGATAAAAACCACAAGAAAATAGACAAATCAATAAAGTGATGAAAGATGGCTAATGTAAAGTTATTATCAGTCCTAAGCACCAAACTTACTTTTAGAATATCAAGAGGAAAGCTGAGCATTTAAAAGAAAGAAAAATATAGATGGTTTATTAATTTAAAAAAGCAGTTTTCTTGTCTGGAAAATTGAATACTTGTAACTGCATTCTATTCTCATAATTATAAAAAGGCATTTATTGACAGTTGAATCATTTGAAATTCTTCCTAGGTCTGTGTAGTTTATAGCCGATAACTTCAGGTTTAGTTGACTGTGAACACAGTAAACAATTTTTTTCATACAGTTTTGGTGAAATGTCCTAAGTCCTTGGTACTTCAATATGTTTGAAAAAAAAAAAAACGTATTTACAGAAAAAGACAACTGGCTTGGGTATTAGGCCACATCTATGCAAAAAAGTTTTATAAAATGTCAAAAAACTTCTTAAATTTGGATCTACTGGTTTTAAAATGCATATCCTCAACACTAAACTAGCAGAGCCAATGGCTGCTAGGCAGTTGAACCAATTCAAAAGGAAGCTCTTTGCCAACACTCTGCTTCACAGTTTATTAAGATTATTATTGCTGCTCTATTTTGATCATTCAGTCTTCCCTTGCAGTCCAGATGACTGGCTGCAGCTTTACAGATGGACTATGGGTTTTCCACATAGGTATATTAACAGATGTACTATGAATTTTCCACACATTTCTAAAGACCAGTTTCTTCCTATTCTCAATTCTAATTCCTGCTCTGTCACTATGAACTTCATTCTTCCCGGCTCCTCCATTATCTCTTAAATTCTTAATTTTCTATCTCCATATGTATTCTACTATTCAAAAACATCTTTTTTTTTTACCTGTTCACTCAACAGGCAGCATCTATCCACACCCTCACAACTATTCAGGTGGGTTGACGGTTCTAGCTGCAGTTAAAATAAGGCACTCTTACTGTCTAGCTCCTTGCTTCTCAAGAACTTACTAGAAATGAAGGCAATACCCCACCCAGATCTTTTGAATTAAAATCTGCCTTGTAACAAGATCTCCAGATGATTTAAATACACATGAAAATTTGCAAAACACTGAAGCTCACACAGTTCTCTCAGGTGATAAGGCAAGATGACTTTTTTTTCTTTGTTACCAAATATTCTTGTCATGTAGTTGGAACAAAGGGGGTGAAGAGAACGTGGGTGAGTCAATGAAGGCTATTCTCTTCCAGCCACATAAGATGCAAATGGAAAGGGCTACCTGAACACATGCCACTGCAGCACACTAATCACCAAATGGTCCAGCTCTCCAAAACAGGTCTCCAGCACCCAGTGCTGTTTTATCATATGATCCTCTCTATGTTACTATAGTACATAAATATTTAAAATAGATAAAATGCTAAAATTTTATTACTTTTTTCTATAAAATATTTTTTCAACAAAATTAGCTGGTAGGTAGGCACTTCCAAAAACAAACTTTATTTCATGAAACAATATTTCATCATTAGCAATTTAGAAACTGTGCATGCCAACCATTAACTAAGCAAGTGAACCTAGATATATGAGATAAGAGGAACTTATTTTAGGGGAGCCAAAATGTTTTGTAACTGGAAACCTGCAAATATACTTTTTTTAAAGAAAGGAAATACCTACTCATTTCATTATGTATGTGAGTTTGTATGATGCTTTTAGGACTGTCTCATTTTCAATGCTATGCATTTTCAACATGCATACAACATTTAAGAAGACTATTTCAAGATATAGTTTAGGCTCGGGGACTGAAATTTTGAATTCTCTCTCCATCCGCACTACTGTTTCCATCTACAAAGTGACAGCAATGGCACAATAAGGGTACAAAAACATCGTATAAAATGTGTATAGGGCATGTCTACCACAATGAAATAAAAGGCTATATTTCAAAATATGGCATTCCATTTTAGTAAAGGTGTACACTGCCATTCTTAAAATAAATACTCTGTGCTCTCAGTGTACCTTTCATAAGGCACATAATATATGTCCATACTGCAGTTCTGATGGATTAGTATTATTTTCACTCTTGAGTCACCATGTATGCAATTATATAATTTCATACTTATATAGAAATTTAATAAAATAAATAATATTCAGTAAAATACAGTGAAGGAAACTTAAGTTATAAGACTAAAATATTAATCTCATTTTATTTATTTATAAAAATGCCTAGATTATTATTTAAAAGAGTAAGGTTTATTACTAACAGTTCTTATTATTACAGCTCCTTTGGAACCCTCGAAAGATAATTATTGTGAAAAATTAAAAGTTTATTCTGAACTCTTGCTTTAAAAAAAAGATACATGGTAGTGTTTGCAAGTCTTCAGGATATAATCTTTCCTCTCTGTCTCTCTGGGTAGTATACTTCTATCATAATTCCCAGAGGAGAGTTGACTAAATATTTGCTTGACTTCCCCTTTGCATACAAACAAACTGACCAAAGATACTATAAATCAATACTTTCTCTTATGAAGTACATGGAAACAACTGCTTTCGCTGAGGTGGGGGAAAAAGAGTCTCATTTTTTGCTCAAGTAATATTCCTAAGTCTTTTCCACAAAACTTTTCTAAAGATACAAATGTTGGGACTATATAGCAGTGGTTTCTTAAATTTATATATAAATAGGTCAAACTTGATTAACAAGATTACAATTGGTAGTTAAAATATTTCTAAATAGTTACTTAGCTAACTGATTCTCATTTCTGAATCTATATTGTGGAGTACTAGTAAAATACTACAAATTCATGTGATATGTGAGGTTGTGAATCCTAGAGTTGTTTTTGTCTGGGGATACAAATCTGAATCACCCAGACCAAAGGGCAAAAGTCTTGACCTTAGACTTGAGGGGATGATCAATTCTCTCCTGTACTGTTTTGCTTCTCGGCAATGAAATATTTGATTATGGACTAATTATCAGTATGAATTTTTCAGTTCTTACTCCCTGAGAGAAGGGAGTTACTGCTCAAAGTGGTCTAAGATAAATTTTATTCATTTCTAGTAATACTGACACTTGACAAATTATGAAGGAATTATTTTGTTTCTGATGTTATATAAACCAGAGAAGTTGAAGCTTAGAGGAGAAGAACAGGAAATGAAGGCTAACTTCCAAGAACCAGTACTAGCTGGAGCTTTACTTCTCTATGTAGCTAAAGAAAACAATCTAAAGGTCAGCATCCTACAATGAAAGCAGCATGATAAGAGTGGTTATATGAGTAAAGACTCCTTAAGGCCCTACTCATTGGTGTTCTGGTGGCAGGTATTAATGCTTTAGGCATAGATATTTAAAGACAGGGAAAAACAAGACTTTCTACCTCAAACCCTGTGAAGAAAACAAGAATAGAGCCAATGTGAAAAGAAAATGCCTACTTATATATTCCAAGATACTTTGGCAATAAAATGATGCCTTGACTTTTTTCCTGCCTTGCAGTTCCTGGTTGCTTATGAAGACTGCAGGGCCCAGGGGAGACAGCATCTAGTGAACCAAAATTTGAGGTTGTATAAGAATTTTTAGGTCTTTGGTTATTAATCTACATTATTACACGCAAATCTTAGATATCTGACTTTCAAACAAATTTCAGATATATCATCAGTACAGTCATGAAAACTTGTTAAGAATCTAATTTCCAGATTTGGAGAGACATATCCCAAATTAGTTACCATAATTTTTTTCATACATATGCTTTACTTTTTAGTCAACAGTAATAAGTAAATTTCCTAAGTAATTAAAACTGACAAGCACCTGCAGTTTTTCTGAATCGCCATACAACAACATATGTATAATTTATTCATTTTTTCTATTATATTTGCAAAATAGAAAAGTATGATCACTATGCATTTTAGTCAAATTCTGTTCTCCACAATAAGATAATATGGCAGTTATATAATTATTGCTCCAAAGTCATACAACTGGCAATATATACTGATGGAAAATGTTCGCGCTTTTCTACAATGATCAAAACTGCCACAAGCAATACGCTCATACTAGTCTCAGCCCCTGACATCTTGACATGTTGATGGATCCAAGGAGCAGCTGTTGAACCCCAATAACAAATCAAGGTTTCAAGAAGTTTATGCTGTTTTGTGTCAAGCGCAGTCAAATGCAAAAGGAGAGGAGGAGAGCAGAAAAAAATGGTAAAGGAAAGTGAAGATCTATACCATGTTCAGAAAAGTTCAGAAAAGAGAGTGATGATAGAATGCAAAAATAGCCCAGCAATAGTACAATGTTTGACATAATTTGGGATAAAAATCCACAACACCCTTTTCATTCCATATGGACAGTTTTCCTCTATTCTCTTTCTTTCCCCTATACATCAGTAATTCTTTTCATTTTTCACCTTCATGTTCTGTTCCTTTGCCTTCTTTTAGTCTGTAAAATATTTCTCATGCCTCATCTTTCAGTCACATAGCAATTTCTATAGGACTTGTTCATCTCCAAGAGTAATACTTAGGGATAAAGGGATTGCTGTTCCAGATCCTTCAGGATTAATACTGGGACTAGAAAATTCTCCTTTACAAGTAAAAGCTTTCCACAAATCACTTTATAAAATATTTGATAATGAAGACAGTGTCCAAAAATTATTTTGAAAGAAACCTAATTGCTTCTATTAAAATTATAAGAAAAAGGTAAAATGCAATATGTAATACATTAAAATTATCAAGAAATAGAAAGTTTAAAATGTAATATTTGAAAAAAACATAAATTCAGCTGATGAAAAAAACTGTGAATAAAGAAAAATATATATTGAAGAGTAGAAACATTAGACAAATATAAAGGCTAAAACTGCCATTAGAAATTGATAACATTGCACTGTTACATGAGAAAAAGTACTTCTTAATAGTCCTTAGAGAACTCAATCTGGCAATATGAAGAATTTATTTTAGGAGGTAGATTCTGATTTCTGAGTTTTAAAGCCCATGGAGATATTAAATGTGTCTCAGAAGACACAGAAATAAAGGTAAAGATAAAAGAACTGCTTCCCAATTCTGAGCAGCATTGCTAGTTGCTCCGGAAGATCACAGTGTAACATCAGAAGGTAGAGTATTGAATGAGAATGGGAAAGGAGCCCAAAAGGACTGGCAGAAAATAGGAAGAATTTGATACCTTAGGGAAAAAAAGCCAGCATCTCTATTTCCAGTGATACAGATGTAGGTGTAGCTATTTGGTATTAATCCTCAATTGTTCTACACTTTGACAGTGTGATATGTGTAGGGATTTAGAAAGAAGGCAATAAAATGTCTCCTTGTGGCTGAAGGCATGTTTTCATATGGTTGAGTTTTATGTGATTTGATGGCTCCAAAAGCTGGTTTAGAATTATCGTAGTCATGTTCAATACCTGACCTTTGGAGGACTTGCTAGTGCCCTTAAAACACAAAACACAGTGTATTACATTCTCCCCCTTACCAGCACTGTCATCTGTCAACCTGGCACTTGTTAGGAAAAGAAAGTTTCAAAGAGTGTTTTTATATATAATGAAGGATCACTTTTCAAACAACAGTATCTACCATACACCACACATGGTCTAATAAATGTTTTCAGTGTTATGTAGATCAATAAATAATTTTACATTCCATGTTTTAGAATCTCATTGGTTTATACTGCACACTTGATTAATAAATCCAAATAACACCAAGTTGCTCAAACTTTCTGAGCCTTAGATTTGCCATCTGTCATGTAAGGATAATAGCTGTCCCTATAGTTTTTATGGGATTAAATGAGATTCTTTAATTACACAGTCTGGCACATTGTAGGAGTGCAAGAAATAGCAGCATTTGCTATTAGTATTGTCAGTGATGTTATTGTTAACATTTATCCCAAAGTACACATGCATATGGACATATATGTACATGCTAATGGATATGTACACATTCGAGGCATTAAAGAAAGGATATTAAAATATTAAAGGCTAAGATATATTTTCATTTAGGAACAAGATATAATAATAGTGTAATGAAATGAAAACTTCTCCAGGGTATGTAATTTGTATATAGTTTTAAATATGAAATTTTATGGTGTCTCAGTTTTATTAATTTGAAACTCAATTCCTTCCTTTCCTTTTACAGAGTGGAAGGGAAAAGAAAATCAATGAAATTCTTCTTTATGTCTCATAATAAGGTAACATATATAAACACATAAACATTTTTCTTGGTAAAAGTAACTCACAAGCACACACATGCACATATAATATCCTGCCTGGATCAAATGCTTGCTGTGTGATCTTTGAAAAGTCCTTTAATATTTAAGTCTCATGTTTTGACCCATAAAATCAAGGCAAATAAGCTATTCTTGATGGTATTGTTTTTAAGCTAAAATTAGATAATTCATAAGAAAGCACTTTGTACATTAAGAAAGTTCAATGCAAATAACTAACAAGAAGACAGAGTGTCTATAAAAGTATTACATGATCCCTTAGATCTGTTCTTTTAAAAATTATGAATCTAAAAAATTCTTCAATTCCAAAACCTATTATAGTATGCCTCTTATCTTTCTCCAGCTGCCTGGCAGAGATCCCATTTGTTCTGCTGTCTTCCTCTCTTCTTGGTACTTAAATTTTTCTAATTCTAAGAAGGGCATCAGCCATATCTTCTGTATAATGAAGTCATATTTATCTATAACTCATACATGTATTTGTTTAAAAAGTTCATTAACATGATATAATATGGGCCAGGCACAGTGGATCACGCCTGTAATCCCAGCACTTTGGGAGGCTAAGGTGGGTGGATCATGAGGTCAAAGGATCAAGACCATCCTGGCCAACATGGTGAAACCCTGTCTCTACTAAAAATACAAAAATTAGCTGGGTGTAATAGCGTGTGTCTGTAGTCCCAGCTACTCGGGAGGCTGAGGCAGGAGAATCGCTTGAACCCGGGAGGCGGAGGTTGCAGTAAGCCCAGATCACACCTCTACATTACAGCCTGGGTGACAGAGCAAGATTCTGTCTCAAAAAAAAAAAAAATACATATATATACACATACACATACACACACACACACACACAATATAAGTTTGCGTTTCTGGTTTAAGTTTTGCCATTCACTAAATATAATGGTGAAATATTTGCTATCAGAAAGACAGTGAGAAGAGTCACACAAGAAGAGACACAACCATCAGAGATGCATAGTCACATTTCAGCATCCAGATTCCCTTCCCTTTACCCTCTTTCAGGATGCTATCTTCCTCTGCTCTCTGGATCTTCCAGCTTTTGTTGGAATTTGCTCAGATGATTTTCCAAACATTCAAACTGCTTCATCATCTGTTCCTTTTCAGTTGCTTCTACATATTACTCCACCTACAGAAGGCAAAAATTATGTTCAGTAGATTGTAGGCAATAATCTGACCTGATTCTATTTTACTTGACCTTTATCTTCTTAAGATGAAACAATACAGCAATCTAACCTATATTATATGGGAAATATGTTTCCACACTGAACCATTTAAAAAAAGACCTGTTGTCCCTACACATTTTCCAAAGTGCTGTTTTACTGGTGGTAGTTTTATATTTAATTGAAACTTCTACAGCTGCAAAAATAAGTGACTGTGTGTTTAGACCAGCTCAAAATGTTCTATATCCATTCAAATTATTTGCATATTTCAGAGTAGTTTGAGATTTCATTTTATTTCCTGTATAGAAACAGTCTCAGTGTGGATATTTTTTTGAAAAATTAAAATGGAATGATTTTCGTTGTTGTTACTTGTATAGGACTATGGCATGCTTTATACACAGTTCTAAAATAAACAAGATCTCTTTTATGCGATACATCTTCCTGTTTGAATAATTTTATTAACTCATATAGAATGCAAGGTGAAGCTTCTGAAATCTCTACTTGAATAACTTTGGCAAGTTTCACTTCTATATCCATGAAATAGATGCAC
>NW_016804869.1:193837-197826 GCF_001698545.2 Rhinopithecus bieti
CCCCCCCCCCCCCCCCAGAAATAGTAAACCCTATAAACCAAATCATTTTACCTAAGAATTGGAAGCTATTGACATTGTAATACCTTGCAAGAGTGTTTGTAGCTTTACATGATGATCATTATTAATATAAATGACTGCAATATAATTATGAGTCGCCTAGGTAAAAAAAGAAAAGATCTAGAATAATTACAAATAAGTAACATGTGAGCCTGAGTTGCTAGCTTAAAACAGAAGGTAATTCTGTTTAATAAAAATCACTTTTGAGAGATGCAGCAGATTATAAAACAACTAATTATTATCAGACCCTATCCTGGTAAGAATGAGTATTTCAAAAACACCCAGAGGCATATACAGTCATCAGCCAAAAATTGATTATGCACAGGTGGATTGCCCACATTGCAGTCTCCAGTCACAGCAGATTTCCTTGCTCAGCTGCTTAACACCCCCTTAGGCAAACTCTGCTCTCCAATATAACATTTCTGTTGCTCAGTCAGGCTGCCCTACTCTTTTCAAATTATGCAAGATCTTGGGCAACCCAATCCTCCTGCCCCAGCTCTGCAAAGTACAATCAACCTCACCTAGCCTCCCACTTCCTTTGCATTCTCAGGTGGCTCTCCCAGGTCTTCAGGTGAGTGCATGCCTCCAAAACATTTCTACTTTGCTTTCCATTAGGAGTCTTAACTGTTCCCTAAAGTGCCCTATGAACAAACATAAATCTCTTTCTAATCCCTTCTCATCAGGGGATTGGGAGAGTCTAAACTCACCCAGAGACATTTCTAGTTTTCAAAAGTAATTCTTGGAGGCTGCCCTGAAAAGGATCAGTGGCACAAAAACAGCAAAATGGAAAATTAGAAAGCCCTCATATCATTCTAACCAGGGCCAGGAAAACATTGGAAGGACATGTACTTTTAAGGACTCCTAATATGTATACAATTACAACATATTTAAGAACTTAGAACAATTATAATCAAGAATTCATATGATTCTTTTCAAATTACTGCTATGTTTAAGGACTCATAAAACTAATAACTATGCATGTTGATGTCACTCCTGTATTTATAATGGCAAAGAGGTTACCTGGTGCAAAATAGAGCTCAACCAATAACTACTGATAGAAAATATTCATATAGAGAACTAATTCAGGTGCCTCTTGTTTACAGTTTATGAATATCCTTATTTGATCTACTAGGGGGAAAAAACAACTGGGTGTTAGTAATTAATAAAACAATTGACATGATAAACATCCCCCAAAAATAACTTCTCTATTTTCTGCAATGTATTGAGTTGACTGTAATGCAGTTTGATTCTCCAATTGGAATAGAGAAATTAGAAAATACTTTCAAAATACTACAATAAATGTATTTTTCTAATAAAGTTAGATTTTATTTTATGTCATCACTAATGGGAGCTCTATTCTTTCTCTTTTAGTCAATTTTTTTCTTCTTTCTTTGCTCCATGTATCATTAGTAATTACAGAGAGTCAACTCCATGCCAGGCACTAAGCAAACACAAAATACTCCCTCTATTTTATTTCGTTACCTGTGTTTTTGATGTCATAGTCAAGAAAATCTTTGCCCAGATTAATGCCCTGAAGCATTTCCTCAAAGATTTCTTCTAGTAGTTTCATACTTTCTGGTCTTAGTTTTAAGTATCTAATCCATTTTGTTTGATTTTGTAAGGGTGAGAGATAGTGTTCTAGTTTCTTTATTTTGTGTATATCCAGTTTTCCTAGCACCATTTATAACAGACAAATGGAATTACATGAAGCAAAGCAGCTTCTTTACAGCACAGGAAACGATCAACCTAGGGAAGAGACAATCTACAGAATGGGAGAGAATATTGTAAAGTATCTATCTGAAAATGGATTGATAACCAGAATATACAGGAAATTCAAACAACTCAATAGCAAACTAAGAACCAAACAAATAATTCAATTTAGAGAATGAACAAAATATTTCAATAGACATTTCTCAAAAGAAGACATACAAACGGTCAACAGGTACATGAAAAATGCTTAATATCACTAATCATTAGAGAAATACAATTCAAAATCACAATGAAGTATCATCTCACCCAAGTTAAAGGACTTGTAACAAAAAGACAAAAATTAATGGAGGCTGGTGAGGATGTGGGAAAAGGAAAATCATTATACACTTGGTGGGGATGTAAATGAATACAGCCACTATGGAAAACAGTATTGTGATTCTTCAAAAAATTAAAAATAGAACTGCCATATGGTCCAGCAATCCCATGACTGAGTATATATCCAAAAGAAAGGAAATATGTATATCAAAGATATATCTGCACTCCCGTGATTATTGCAGCACTATTTATGATAGAAAAATATGAAATCAACATATTTTTTCATAAATGGATGAATTGATTAAAAATGTGAGATTTACACACAATAGAATATTATTTATCTCAAAAAAATAATGAAGTCTTGTCTTGCAGCAACATGGATGGAACTAGACATCATTATTTTATACAAAATAAGCCTGGCATAGGCAGAAAATATTACATATTCTCATTTTATATGGGAGTTGAAAAGTGGATCTCATAAAGATAGAGAGTAGATTAGTGGTTATTAGAAGCTGAGATGCATAGAAGGGAGGGGAGAATGAAAATAGGCTGGTTAATGGGTGTGAAATTACAGTTTGATAGAAGAAATAAGATCTAGTGTTTGATAGTTTGGTAGGGTGACAATAGTTAACAATAATCTACTGCATATTTCAAAATAGCTAGAAGAGAATAACCGAAGTGTTCCCTGCATAAAAATATAAGTATTTGAAATAATGGATATCCCAATTACCTCAGATTTGATTGTTACACAGTGTATGAATGTGTCAAAATGTCACATGTACCCTGAAAATATGTATAACCATTATGTAGCAATAAAAATATAATTCCTGTAGTTAAATTATGGTTGTCACAAAAGCAACTTATTATAGGGAACATGATCTTTTGGGGGGCATCAGGAAAGCCTGTTCTGAGTAAGTGGCCTTTGAATTGAGATCTGAGAGACACTACTTTAGATCAGATTCATCAGAGTACAGATACTGAGATGATTTTTTGTACAAGTGATTTATTAAGGAAGTGGATTCTCTCAAGAGTGGGAATCGCAGAAGAGGAAAAGAGGCAAGAGCTAAACAAATGTGTGATCTGGGGCAAAGCAACAGGCAGCACTAGACAGAGCGCAATTCTGCAAAGAAATTTTCAGCTGTGGCTCTTATGTGTAAAGGCATAGAGAAGGCAGTTAAGGAAGTATATAGATTGATAAAAAGAGATTCGGGTAGACCTGCGCAGAACACTGACAGTATCTGCTGCTGCTACCTCTCATTTCAAAAGGACTGATACAGTAACATGTGCAAAGCTACTAGAGAGTATTCCAGGCAGAGGAATATTACATACCATGGCACTGTGATAGAATAAAGCATCCAAAGAACTAAATTAAGTCCAGTGAAGAGAACAAAGTGAGGCAAGAAAATAGCACAAAGTGAAGCTTCAGAGGTAAGATAAGCTAAACCATCTTAGGCTATGCAGGCTATACAATCCAGAATAATACTAGCTATTCAAATAAATAAATCCCAAAATGTCAATGGGTTAACGTAAAGTTCATTTCTCATTTATCTGACAGTCCAATATAGTTATTTGTGATTGATTAGATGGCTTTTTGCATGGGATGATTCAAGACTCAAGTTTTTTCTGTTTTGCCATTTTCTCCTCTCTGTAACCTTAGAGTTGGCTGTATCCATGCAGGAGGGAAAAAAGGGAATTGAGAAACTGCAATGACTCCTTAAAACCCTGGCTTAGAAAGGATAATTATGACTTCCCCTCATATTTCTCTATTCCACTCATATTTCTTAAAGAACTAGTAAAAAAGGAAAGAAACTGGGAAATGTTAAGTTCACAATAAGTCATTGCTTTGAGAGGTCCACACTATGTTGTTTTAAGGATTTTAGTTTTTTTTTCTTTTTTTTTTTTTTTTT
>NW_016804869.1:200987-211822 GCF_001698545.2 Rhinopithecus bieti
TAGTTTTTTTTTCTTTTTTTTTTTTTTTGACGTAGTTGGTCAGGCTGGTCTTGGACTCCCACCTGCCTCAGCCTCCCAAAGTGCCGGGATTACAGGCTTGAGCCACCGTGCCCAGCCGGTTGGTTTGTTTTATGTATAATTGAAACAAGGGCTTATGTGTTGAGACTCTCCAATTTTCAACTGGTAGGCAGAAAATAATGAGACTGCATGAAAGAGTAACATCCAGTTAGAGAGAAAAAAATGTTAGGATACTGTATGTAATGGTTCACAAAAGAAAGGAGAGACAGAGAGAGAAAGAGAGAGTATTCCAATGTGAACATTATCAATATGTCAAATACAACTGGAAAATAAGGATGGGAGCAAAAAAATAACCATTGGCTTGAGGGTATTGAGCCATTGATGACCTAGGGTGAAGGGTTTTAGCAGAGTGATATGGGTGGAAGTCAACTCAGAACAGATTGAGGAGAGAGTAAAAAGATAACAAATAGAGACATGTAGTAGAAGCAATTCTTCTGGGATGTTCCACTGTTAAATGTGGGAAGGAAATAGGGTGGTGAGTGACAGGTATTAAGGGTTCATAGAGGATTCTTTCCAGTGATTTGGGATTAATATTTTCTTGTGTTTATTTTGGTAGTTTACTGTTATCTATAATTTAAATATATTTAATGGGAAGACCCAGGGAAAGTCTGAATATACAGGGGAGAGCAGGCATAATTAACAGAATCTGGATTCTGAGTAGTTGAGACAAAGGAAGCATAGGTAGAGGAAATGGCTGCAAGAGAGAAAGGAGGATACTTTTCTTATTATAAGACCAAAGAAGGAGGATAGAGTGGTACAAATATGAGACTGTCATAAAAGTTTATGGAAAGAAAATCAGAATTTCCATTTAATACCCTCCCCTTCATTTTTTTTCCCTGTAAACTGTAAAGTATATTCATTTGCTGAAAACTAGAATTCAGAATGGGAATGGGGTATGTCAGAGAATAATTGAGAAGGTTTGAAATAATTTTCACACATTTTGAGGACTGAATTGACCATAGGAACATAAAAAGACTTTTGAACAATATAGAGAATCCCAATATAACAGCTAATTATTAATTTATAATGATTTATGGTATTATTAATTTCCCCTATTAATCTTTTCAAAGAGTATTTGCATGCATACATAGTGAAAGTGGATAGTTGAGTTCAACCAGGATTGGAGTTTTGTTAAATAAAACAAATACGTGTAAAGACAAAAGAGCAAGGAAGTGTAAAGTATAGCAAGATATGACAGAAATTATAAAAGCCACATCGACTCTAAACTGGATTAAAAACAGAGAGAAAGGAATAGACAAACTTGGAAACTGGAAGAAAGCAGAGTCTTGAATAGACAAGAGTTCCCAAACAGATAAGGGGTTAATGGAACCCGCACAGGCAACGTAGAATAGGAGATTGTGGCTAAGGAGTGCAATGACTAAATCAGACCTTTTGAAATCAGAGAAGTTTGTGTGTTTCTGGTTATTTCTAAGATGGCAGCTGAGGTGTGATAAGTGTCGAAATTCATGAGAGGTGACATAAAAGCATTGAGAAACCACAGGGTTTATCCATGGGGATGTTGGAGTCATCCAGGATGGACCAGGTGCTAAGACATTTGTGAAAGGAGAGAGTTTGAAAACGGCGTGTGCAACAGTTTACAAAATGGTTGTTCTGAACCAGGTTCTTTGAAAAGTGTTGACTGTTTAGGAGTCAGTAAAAGTAAAACTTTTATATCCCTAGAGAGTGTGGATCAAACCTACAAGTCACCTGGGGACATCAAGTTAATGTATTGCCATGTGGGTCCTGTTGCCCATAGAACCAAATCTATTTCTGCATATAGCCACACTGTCCATAGGTCCACTTCATTTATTTATTTATTTATTTATTTATTTATATTTATTTATTTATTTTTGAGACAGAGTCTCCCTCTGTCACCCAGGCTGGAGTGCAGTTGTGCAATCTCGGCTCACTGCAACCTCCACTTCCCAGGTTCAAGTGATTCTCCTGCCCCAGCCTCTCAAGTAGCTGGGATTACAGGCACATGCCACCACGCCCAGCTAATTTTTGTATTTTTAGTAGAGATGGGGTTTCACCATGTTGGTCAGGCTGGTCTCGAACTCCTGACCTCATGATCTGCCCGCCTCGGCCTCCCAAAGTTCTGGGATTACAGGAGTGAGCCACTGCACCCAGCTGGTCCACTTTACTGAGAAGAGCACTCCAATTTAGGAAACCATTTCTTTTCTATTTTACAATGCTCACAGGGATAAAATGTGTCCCAGGATCAAATTATTTTGGACAAACTATATACTTCATTTACTTTTCAGAGGTCATCATATTATACAAAATTCTGAGATACCCTGCATAAATTTTTAAATCTCCAAATTATTTAATCATAAACCCATATTACATTTATTGAAATTATTTAGCAAAATATTGCAACAGAATAACAATACAAGCTATAATTTATTGAGTATTCACCAAGGCTGGATAGAATACTTTACACACAGTATTTTATCAAATCCACACAATAATTTATTAAGTGGGGCCAGGCATAGTGGCTAATGCCTGTAATCCTAGTTACTTAGGAGGCTGAGATGGGAGGATTATCTGAGTCCAGGAGACTGAGGCTGAAGTGAGCCATGACTGCCCCACTGCACTCCAGCCTGGGTAACAGAGTGAGACACTCTCAAGGAAAGAAAGGAAGGAAGGAAGGAAGGAAGGGAGGGAGGGAGGGAGGGAGGGAGGGAAGGAAGGAGGGAAGGAAATGCATAATTTCTTATTCAAAAATTATCAAGAATTTCAAGAGAGTAATTGCAGAGCACTAAACAGGGCCCTTTGGGAGCATGGAATTTTGCATAACTAAACAGATAGTATGCACATGAAGCCACCCTTGTGACTATTAACACTGCCATCACATATGCTATGGTCACTATAAAAAGAAACTGGATGTCATTGTAATGGATACCATTATCATTTAAACTATTGAGTAATCTTCCTAAATTGAATAGCTCACACACACTTCCAGTTTTAAAATTTTGCACCCACTGTTGTGAAGGCTAGAGTCAGCCACTTAATCAGTATTTGTTTAAAACAATGAAATATTAATTTGTCCTAACGTTCATTATCATCACCATTTTATTGTTCCAAAGTCATCATGAGCCTAAATGACTTACTCTTCAGGAGTACAACTTACTATTCTGGATACTGAAACATTTTCCTCCTTCAAAATCAATTGAAATTGTTCTAATACTAAATGGTGTAAATGATTAATGGCAAAATCAATTTGAAAGACACTGCATACAAAATACTTTATAGAATGTATAATAAATTAGAGATGGTAAATGGTCAGAGAAGTCACTCAACAAACATTTGTTGAGCACCTACATTTCTACAGAAAAATAGGATATCTATTATAATTTCAAAGGATGATTTGGCTGAAAAATCATTGGGATTAATTAAGCATCATTGTACTGAGTCCCATGAAAAATTCTGAATTAGTGAAGCAAATACAAATGGTCATCAAAATTGAATATAATCCTTGAAACTAAAATCTCTTTTGCCAAGAGCTACCTGCATTTAATGTGTTCGTTGTTATGTAATCTGTCATATGTTCTAATTTTTTTTGTTTTATGACAAAATTTAAACGTTTCCCTAAAAAAATTTGTTGATTGAGTCATAACTACTTTCTTGAGTTCTTTGCCTCTGTTCTAAACTTGCGTTGATTGACTTAAATTGGGTGTATATGGCCATGGTAAATGAGCAGAACATAGTAAATTCTGAGCAGACACAGGTTGACAGTCACAAACAAAAATTATGCAAAATTAAATTGACATTTACTGATTTGTATGATCGTTATTATACTGTAGGAAATTAAGTGTAAATATTAGGGAGTTGGCCAAAAGGGCTGAAATTAGTATTACCTTTACAAAATATAGTATTACTATAATTGGATCTGAGTCAGGAGGTTTCGTGGAAAATAAGAAGCCTTCCTTTAGGGATCTATTGAATCTTGACCATTTTATCCAGATTCTAAAATTAGCTTGGTTGCAGATGATAGGGGGAAAGAGCAGGTTTGTAGAGTGATATATAAGGTATGATAAGATATTTTCTTTGGAACCCCTATTCCCGCATTAAATACATGCAGCTGGATCCAGAGGGCAAATACATTCAGGTTGCAGGTGCACTCTCCAAGAAGAATATGAACATACGTGCTTTCCTGTTTGTTCTGTCTGACAGATGTAACCAAGTGGTGGTACTGGGAAAGATACACAGCAGACACTGGAAACAGAACTAGAGAGACAGGATACAATTTTCATGACCAAAAATTGGGCTAGTATAATGAAGAAGAATCTTATTATAGATTAAGACAACGTTTCATCACTGAGTCAAAGTTGGCAAAAGTTAGGAACAAATAAGGAAGCAGTGTATGATTTTCTGTCACTGTCAAAAACCTTGCAGACATGTAGTGTGTCTGTGTTGGCATGGTTAAAGGTGCAGAATCAAAAGCCACATGGCAGTGAAAATACAGAAAATGGGGTAAGAGGAGTGAATATTATAGTACTTACAAATGATAGGTCTTGGAAATGATTAAGTGTGAAAAGAAGGAGAGGGAAAAGATTCAACCAGGGTTCCAAGATGCAAAAAAATATGTGACAAAAAGAATGGTGGTTTATAACTAGAAAGAAAAAATACAAGGGAAGATGATAGGTAAATTCAATTTGTCCATTTGTGTTAGAGGTGACATCAGGGCACTCACGGCAAATTTTCATTAATTCATGTGAGTAAATTTCGGTTGGAGAGAAGGCTCACAAATGGACATACAGATTTGAGGATAATTAGTATAAAAATGATAGTTGAAAATCATGAAAATAGATGAAATGATAATAGAAAGAGAAGGCAGTAAGGATAAAAATTGCTAATCATCTACATGAAAGTTGGGGGGGGAAGCAATTGTGCATTGTGCTTCGAGAATAAGAACGCTAAAAATATATTGCTACAGATTACAAAAAGAAAGAATATTCAAATCTTATTCTCCTAACAGCCCAACTTCAAAATGTAAACAAATTCAAATTTTCTTGTTAAATAACAGGACCTCAATCACCATCCCACTTTATTGGTCAATACAATCTCTTCTGCAGGTGAAGTAGCTTACTTCCTCTGCAGTTATTGTGTTAAATAAGAGTTGCAAGTATCTCTGTATTTGACAAGCAAACTGTTGACTTGCTTTTCCTTTGATCAGCATTAAAATTCTTCTTTCTCTTTGTGTTTTCTGTCACCCAATTATATCTATAGTATCCCATAAAATATGGCTGTGTGGGAAACATTAATTGTACTATTATTTGATTCCCTTTCCTTTATGATTCTCTAGTGACTCTTCTTTGAAAGACCCTAGTAATACTGTGCATTTCATTGATATGTTGCTTGTCTTGTGTTTTCCCCTGATGTCTCTGAAATTACAGCTCAGATAGAAATCTCTGTGTTTTAATAGGATTCTCTTGTCTACAAACTCAATATCAACTCAATTATATATTCTTAAAAGCTATTTACAGCTGTAAATCTAATGCAAATCAGGAAATTTAATTTAAGAACTGTGAGTTACTCAACAGTAATAAGAATTTCATAAATAGAAGATGACTTTTGTCTAATAGAGATAAATTTCTCAACATTTTAACTGCTTGCTAATTCTAGTAACAACATTATACCATGAAAATGAACTCAGAACTTATGAATATTATCATTGGAGACATCAAGAAAATTGGTTGTTCACTTCTTACACAGTTGAAATGCCTTTTATTATTGCCATATTCTATGCAACCAAACAAACTCAACCATATTGCAGCATGAAGCACTTTATTGATGTTATATAAAAATCCGACCAATGAACAAGAAAGATTATTTCTAAATTTAATCAGTCACCATTCTAGAACTATTCACAATAGTAGAAAATGAAACTTGATGATATCATAGAGGTGATTTCATTTTTATTGTAAGAATACCTTTTCTAATTGGAAGCAAAATATATATACCATGGAAAGACTGAGAAAGAGAATATTTCCAATTTGGAGACTTCCTAGTAAATTTGAAAAGAAAGTAATGCATTGTTTTATTGAAAGCCCTACATATGTTTAAGGTGACTAATTTCTCTTCCAGTTCAGTTCTTTTCTCTGCTTGACCCTTTCCCTTTTGTGCCTGTATGAATTCCCATGTGCATAAATGTTATATATTTGCTCATTGACTTCATATTTGAGAGGTTGACCAGAGAAATGTGTGAGAAAATCAGTCCCCTCCTTTTGAAGTAATCAAGATCTCTATGTCTCTGGTAACTTTTGTTTCAATTGGATTTGTAATAAGTTTTTTTTTTAAATTATTATTTTGATATTTTTGCTATATTGAATTATTTGGCTAGTAAGAACGAGGAAAAAATATATAAGAATAAATACTGAAAGTGAAAAGAAAAAACAACTGTGAAAACAGCTATTTATAGCAAGAGATCAGAGTAAAATTTTACTTCCTATCCATATCTTAAAACATTCTCTCTCTCTTTGCCTCCCTTCCTCTTCCTCTGTCCATCTCACCCTCTCTCCCTCTCTCTACAAGACTGGAAGAAAGAAAAATATCCCTTGTCCCCTTCTACAAAGAACAATAAATGACAATTTAAATAAAGTGTTTTAGAGTGCTAATTTTTTGGCCCAGTTTTGATATATTAAGTAGTATAGTATCTTCTTTGCTCAATCATCAATTTATTAACAGAGTAAAGCTCTTAAAAGTTAATAAAACACAGAGCTGGAATCAGATACAGGAAAAAAATCTTTTACCAAACATATTATAAAAATATGTTAAATACAATTATTAAGGACAACATCCATTTTAAGAAGGAAGTTGGAGACAATAAGTGGACTGAAAACATGATCTGGTATTTTGCAAAAATATATTGAAATAAAACAATATGCAGACAGATTATTCTTTCATGCATAGGGAGCTGCCAAGGGAAGCATAACTTGTTTGCCTTTCTTTGAGACTCCAGCACAAGAAAAGGACAGTGGTGCTGGCAAAGGCAGAGTGCTGAGGAACACTGAGATGTAGATCTCCAGTTAGGTCTCCCTTGAACTAACACATCTTTATGCACAGCGGCATCTAAGAGCATGCCACAGAAAAACAGACTGCATGCTGAAGCCGGAGTGTTTCTCCTGAGACACCAGGTGAGACTAAACTGAGTGAGTTTTTCACTGAAACTCTGATCTTCGGCAGAAAAAGCTCTAAGTCACAAAGATTATACCACCTATTCAGGCTGGTCATGGTGGCACATGCCGGTAATCCCAGAGATCTGGGAGGCCTAGTCGGGTGGATCACCTGAGGTCAGGAGTTCAAGATCAGCTTGGTGAACATGGTGAAACCTCATATCTACTAAAAATACAAAAAAATTAGTGGGGTGTGGTGGGGGTCATCTGTAATCCCAGCTACTCGGGAGGCTGAAGCAGAAGAATCGCTTGAACCCAGAAGGTGAAGGTTGCAGTGAGCCGATATAGTGCCATTGCACTCCAGCCTGGGCAACAAGAGCAAAACTCTATCAAAACAAACAAACAAACAAAAAAACCCACCTATGACAGAAATTTTACAGATAATCCACACTCTGTGATTAGAAGTTAAGTGTATAGTTACAAATGGTTTATTACAATTTGAATTGGTTTTATGGTAACTCACTATTGTTAAGTTATTCCTTAAACAAATCTCTATAATGATGTTAAAGTGGCTACATGGGAACTCAATAACTGTCTTCTTTCAGTACTAACTTAGCTTCACAAAATATATTGGAGATGAATGCTTTCACTTTATAGAAAAGTGCATTAAAGCCAAATGAAAGAAAGGTATTCTGTCACTATTATATACCTGAGGGTTGTTGAATCAGCCAAAATTTCATTCCCCTGCTATACTTTTAACTTAAATTTAAAATACTGACTTTCATGAAAGCCTAATACATTAATGAAGCAAACACATATTAAAAAATAAGCCACTCAAGGCAATTGCATTACTCTGTTTTCATGCTGCTAATAAAGACAAACCGGAGACTGGGCAATTTACAAAAGAAAGAGGTTTATTGGACTCACATTTCGACATGTCTGGGAAGGACTCACACTCATGGTGGAAGGTGAAAGGCACATCTTATACATTAGCAGACAAGAGAAGGGTTACCATGGTCTTGGGAAACTCTACCCCTGTGGCTTTGCAGGGCACAGCTTCCCTCCCAACTTCTTTCACAGGCTGGCATGGAGAATCAGGGTTTTCCAGGAGCATGGTGCAAGTTGTTGGTGGATCTACCATTCTGGGGTCTGGAGGATGGTGACCCTCTTCTCACAGCTCCACTAGCTGATTCCCTAGTAGGAACACCGTGTAGGGACTCTGGCCCCATATTTACCTTCTGCACTGCCCTAGCAGAGGTTCTCCACGATGGCCCCATCCCTGGAATAAACTTCTGCCTTGACAACCAGGCATTTCCATACATTCTGGGAAATCTACGTGGAGGTTCCAAAACCCCAATTCTTGACTTCTGTGCACCCACAGATTCAACATCATGTGGAAGCTGCCAAACCTTGGTATCTGCACCTTCTGAAGCAACAGCTGGAGCTGTACCTTTGCCCCTTTTAGTCATAGCTGGAGTGGATGGGATGCAGGGCACTAAGTCCCTAGGCTTACATACAGCACGGAGACCCTGGGCCCAGCCACAAAATTATTTTCTCCTAGGTGTTCAGGCTTGTGTTGGGAAGGGCTGCCATGAAGACCTCTGACATGTCCTGGAAACATTTTCCTCATGGTTTTGGGATTAACATTTGGCTCCTAATTACTTATGCAAATTTCTGCAACTGGCTTAAATTTCTCCTCAGAAAATGGGTTTTTATTTTCTATCACATTGTCAGGCTGCAAATTTTCCAAACTTTTATGCTCTGCTTCCCTTATAAAACTGAATGCCTTTAACAGCACCCAGTCACTTCTTGAATGCTTTGCTGCTTAGAAATGTCTTCTGTCAGATACCCTAAATCATCTCTTTCAAGTTCATATTTCCACAAATCTCTAGGACAGGGGCACAATTCCTCCAGACTCTTTGCTAAAACAATGAGTCAGTCACCTTTGCTCCAGTTCCCAACAAGTTCCTCATCTTCATCTGAGACCACCTCAGCCTGGATCTCATTGTCCATATCATTAACAGCATTTTGGTAAAAGCCATTCAACAAGACTCTAGGAAGTTCCAAACTTCCCCACATCTTCCTATCTTCTTCTCAGTCCTCCAAACTGTTCCAGCCTCTGCCTTTTACCCAGCTCCAAAGTTGTTTTCACATTTTTGGGTATGTTTTCAGCAGTGCCCCACTCTACTGGTACAAATTTACTGTACTAGTCAGTTTTCACACAGATGATAAAGACATACCCAAGTTTGGGCAATTTACAAAATAAAGAGGTTTATCAGACTCACAGTTCCACATGGCTGGGGAAGTCTCACAATCATGATGGAAGGTGAACAGCACGTCTAACATGGTGGCAGACAAGAGAAGAGAGCTGGTGCAGGAAAACTCTCCTTTATAATAGCCATCAGATATTGTGAGACTTAATATCATGAGAACAGCACAGGAAAGACCTGTCCCCATGATTCAGTTACTTGTGCAGGAAAATTCCCCCTTATAATAACCATCAGATATCATAAGACTTACTCAATATCATGAGAGCAGCACAGGAAAGATCTGCCCTCATGATTCAATAACCTTCCACCAGGTCCCTCCCACAACATGTGGGAATTTAAGATGAGATTTGAGTGGAGACACAGCCAAACCATATCAGCAACCAATGTCATTTCAAGTAAATAATATGCCCAAATCAACTCTTTAACAAATATCAAGGGGCAGATGGGGGCTTTACTGCTGTTAATAGCATATGCCTCTTTTTAGGTTAGTCACGATAGCTTAGCTATCCGCCATAGAGTTGCATATAAATGCCTGAAAATAACAGATGGTATTTTAAACAAACATATTTCCCACTATATCATCAGCATAAAGTTAGATACAGATTGCTTGTTTTCACTCTGATGCAGCATCAGTGAACTCATCAATAGCACATCTTTGTTAAACCGAGTATTAATTATAACTCTACTGTGTCTTCAGAGTGTAATGTCAGAGGTAAAAATGTTGCTGCTTTTAAAAAAGTATTAATAAGCCAATTATTTTCTTCACTTTGTCAAATTTTAAATATAAATTCTATTTTGACTAATGTAGCAATTAAATTTGTTCAAATTGTAAACTAGATACACAGGCACATTAGCATAAATGTGCTTCTCTTCACATATCCTGACAGAGAAAAGTAATAACCAAATGGAAGACGGTGAAACATAACTCAGAATTCTCTGGAGACCTCTGTCCTGTTTTGCTGACTGGGAAGTTTCTAGCTCTTAAATTATAAGGGAATTAAATAGTACACCCTTAAGCCTAGCCCACAGGATTTAGAAGCTCTAAATTCCAGCTTTTTATTTTATGTATTCCCTATGATAAAAGTATCAATAAACTACAGATTTTTTTCCTAAAAAACATTTTTTAATTTAAAAACAAAAATTCAGCATTTCTAATCTAATTCAGCTTGTTGGTAAGATTAGGAAATGTTACACAAACCATTACTTGTGAGATGTGACTCAGCAATATGTGTATCCAAGGTCCTAATTTTAAATGCCAAACTAATAGATGAGTAGAGTAAGTGAAAAAAGAATTGCTACAACACTTGCCTTGCAAGTAAATGGGCAATTAATGTTTGAGTAGGAAGACATATTTGTGAAAAGTAGTATA